>NC_038044.1:30897207-31068501 GCF_002211085.1 Panicum hallii | reverse complement strand
AAAAACAGAGAAGAAAGGGAATTGGAACTTCCCAAGGACTTAAGCGCAAAATCAGAAAATTGCAGGGACCTATTTGTAAAGTAAAATTTTCCATCGATCTAAAACCCGAATAAAGAAATGCCCAAAACGAAGTTGGAGAGTTTTTCAAGCTCTACAACATTGCTTTAGGGCTCAAGTTCAAAAACTCAAAATTTATATTTTTATACGTGAAGTTTTGAATAAAAGTTGGATTTGTACTGTGTTTGTCCTAAAGAATGAAATTTTATAAAATTCAGGACCTAAATGCAAGCATTTATGACATGTCATAATGACGGGATAGAATCGTCATAATGATCGGATAGACATGTCATGATGACTTGCACTTTTTACACTTTAGCCCTGAGTAACCGTGAAAATTACTTTTGTAAATGAAACATTTGCATAAAAGGACTTGTACTTTTATAAAATTACATAAACACCCTTATTTTTACCATTTTACCCAAACTTTTTACCCACTTCAACAGATGCATTTCAAATGCAACTTTTGGATAAATATATATTTTTTTACAGGGAATAAAATATGAAAAACACGTTTGCAAAACCACCCTTTACTTATTTCGAAATTACCTCCCATCCAAACACATTTTGCAAAAACAACCCTAGGTTTTCTGTAATTACAAAAATACCCTTTTTTTACTTGCACTTTTAAGTTTTCAAAAGTTTCACATAAACACACACAAGCTTTACACCTAACAAACACATATTTCACACTAACAAATTATATGCCTAGCATTACAAATACACGAACTGTCACAGATATAACCCTTGGCTAGCAACTCGTCGATAGTCTTCTTAACTTCCTCATGCTCAACGGGAGCCATACGATAGGGCCGCTTAGCAATAGGAGCTATGCCAGGCAAGAGATCAATAGAAAACTCAATGTCGCGATCAGGCGGCATACCTGGCAAATCATCCAGAAAGACATCCGGGAATTCAGACACCACGCGAATACCATCCGTGGGTCTAGCCTCCATCTGACAGAGAATTCCAGAAGGCTCGGAAGCACTGACTGTGACTTCCTGTCCATCCGGTGCTGACAAGTGGACAGTCCTCTGAGCACAATCAATCTTGACACCCCATCTAACAAGGGTCTCCATTCCCAAGATCACATCGATACCCTTGGTGTCTAGCACCATCAGATTAGCACTGAACTCTACCCCCCTTATGACAACACTGACTCTGGGACAGAAAATATGAGACCTCAACTGCCCTCCTGGTGAAGATACTAACATGCCCCTCTTTAATGTGCTAGTATAAATGCCATGATGCTCAACGAAGACCGAGTAATGAAGGAATGCGTAGCACTAGTATCAAAAAGCACTGTAGCAGGGTGAGTATTGACCATGAACGTACCAATAACCACGTTGGAGCCTCGGCGGCTGACTCGGCCGTCACGTGGTTCACCCTGCCCTGAGCTGGGGCCTTGGGCTGAGCTGGGCGCCCCTGCTGTCCCGACTGCGCCTTCCGGGGAGTCCGCGCGCCTGTCGCGGGGCTGCTGCGGTGGGGGAGGTGGTGGCTGAGCGTGGATTTGCTGCAGAGTCTGAACAGTGTTGTTCAGAGTGGCCATCATCTGCATCTGGAGCTGGAAGAACTGCTCCGGGGTCAGAGGTGGAGGCATCGGCAGCGGCTGGTCGGTACTCTGGTTGTTCTGCCCTTGCTGGCCAGAACCAGTGCTGGTGCTCCTGGTGTTCACCATCTGTTTGCAGCAAAACGTTACGGTTTTACCCCCATGATCTATCTCCATTTTATTACTTAATTCAAGTTTGCGGTAAAATCGATTTGCATGAATAAGTTTACTTCTTAAACTATGCAATCAACCAAAGAGCCAAATCAAACATGTTGCACAATCACAAACATTCAATATTCACATCTTAGCCGAGTTTATCACACTACTCGACTAACACACTCGTTCTAGCGCACTTTCATCGGAATAGCCTAAACTTATGGGGTAAAACGAATTCAGGCCAACGTCTATGGAATATATCCGACCAATCCTTGGAAAATGCAGAGAAGGTTAGCAAAGTGAGGGTTAGAGCTCAAGGAATAAAAGCAGAAATGAAGGTTTGGGTTTTGCGGAGGCCAGGCAACCGGAAGGAAATCCCTAAACTCGACCTTTTCTATCTAGGCTTCGTCCTACAGTCGACACAGCTCTGATACCAATTCTGTCACACCCGATTTATAAAGAACATAAATCGAGCAATCATATATGCGCCAGGATCAAGTCACACATATATACAATAGAATCATGAAGATATCACAACACGTATCTCGAAACAAAAGCGTATAAATTATAAATGAATATCTTTATTACAACTGAATCAAGAATCAGTTCAAGGAATGCGGAAGCGTAAAATAAATACATGAAAAGTAGGGCACCACAGGGACGTCAACTGGGAGACAACGCCTAGAAATCGTCGAGTCCGCTGATGTAGTTCTCCATGTCGCCGGGTACTGAGCAGCAGTCGAAGACATCCCAAAGAGAACAGAAGAGTAGAGAAGGCAAGTGTGAGTACACAACTTGTACTCAACAAGTATAACACAAACTATGAGGCTCTAAGGTTAGCTGACTCAACTGCATAAGCTTTTAATCTTGGCAAATTTTATCAAAGCTATTTACTACAAGTGAATGAATTACCATAACCCAAGTTACATAATAATTAATCAGAATTAATCATGAGACTACTAAAAACCAACCAAACCACCAAGGTAAACCCCACTAATCAGACGGAGGATCTGGGCCGCTCATGACTGTGAGCACAGCTGATATATCAGTTTTACACTCTCGAGAGGTTGCACAACTTTACCCACAAGTCGTGAGCTACGCCAGTTGTTCATCACACTTCCTTAGGTGAGATGGCTAGCAAGCACACTACGAGACCGTTACAAAGGATCACGTTGGTAAGGTGTAACCGCTAAGTGTGGCAGAACCAACCTGAATTATATCGGCTCAAGTACGCGAGTCCACTCCAGAGGGCTCCAACGTGCTTCAAACGGTATAATCCCTTGGCCTGTCGGGTAACGTCCCGATAAACCACCGATGCACAGGATCAAATAAGGTT
Source organism: Panicum hallii (assembly GCF_002211085.1). Classification (NCBI taxonomy): domain Eukaryota; kingdom Viridiplantae; phylum Streptophyta; class Magnoliopsida; order Poales; family Poaceae; genus Panicum; species Panicum hallii. Next base: position 31,065,403 of record NC_038044.1, on the reverse strand, counting down.
ACCTCACACGAAGGTGAGTCCAGAGATACAATCACCATCACAATTTACATAATAGGGAATTACATTACAAGAGTTTATAAAAGTAGTACAAAATTTCCAACTTAGAGAAAACAATACAACTGTTTAAGCTATGATTTTTAGCAGCGGAAAAACATACGCGATGATCTACAGCACGTCGACAAGACGGATGTCATGCTAACCCCGGGCACGACATCACCCGGTATCACCAATGTTGGTCGGGGACGGATCCCATTCCACGGACCAACCTTCTGGAAGAGCACAGGGCCAAGGCAAGGAAAGAGTAGGGTCTTCACAGATATCACCTGAAAAACATTCAACTAGCAAGGCTGAGTATACTAATACTCAGCAAGGCTTACCCGTCTCATGGTATACTTAGCCATGTAACTAGACTTATGAAGGCTTTTAGCTTTGGGTAGAGTTTTCAGCTGAAAAGCAACAAAGAGTAGATCCTTACTTTCAACTTTTAACTTTCAGATTCTAGTGGATTAACCATTCTAGGTAAGCACCTATAACTACTCAAACAGGGTAGAATCTTTAATCAAATATCATCTTTGATAATCATAAAGTTGCTCTTGTTACTCTATGTGGTAAAGGGGGTAAGCAGTCTCATTCATCGTGAGAGGCGGACGATTCCTGAATCGAGATTCAAAACCTTGCAAGTGTAAACCTAACACACACGCTTGGAACACCAAAGGGTCATTCCGAAGCAACCGTTTGCCTTTCATTCCGACTCGTGGATCAGTGCCACCACAAGCGACTGCAGGTCATACGCACTTCCAAAGTGCAGGACGTACGTCTGTAGCGCGACTACAAAACCCGTACTCCTGGGTGCCCAGCAACACGTATGCCTACACGTCGAACAAAGTAACTAAAAGAAGCAAATACATGTGGTGGGGGGTATGTCCACTCCTCGGGCCGATCGGTTACTAGGCTTACCGCTTACCATATTTCACGGCATGTGGCTAGTACTTTCAAACGCTTAACCACCGCTACCACACACTGCGACCTTATCAAATTCATCAAAACAGACGGGGTATCATCTTGACCATGATACCTCATAAAACTCCCGTCCGTCATCCTTATAGTGATAACAGGAATGTAAACATTACAACTCCTATATATCGCGCGAGTGACAGGAAATCACTCGACTTCTACCGGTCCTATAAGCAGAGCAGCTATTCGGACTCAAGTTCTAGTGTTCAATACATAGGTTCCTGAAATTATGCAACTAAGGTTTACAAACAACTCCTAAAAACTTAATGCATAAAGATATACATAAATAGTATAGGTTCCAGTGTAATAAAGTAGGGGTTATGTCCGGGGCTTGCCTTTACTGGTGGGGCTGAAGTCAGTAAAGTTAAGATCTTCTGAACTTTGGTTCAGGGCTTCAGATAATTCCGCGACGAAGTTCCCGGGGTCTTCAGAATAACCTCCTTCTGGTTCCGGGATTAGCCGGTAATTTCCGTCGGCGAGAGTGGTCGAGTCTATATGATATGCAAGATGGAGTTCAATGAATGCATACACTTTCATTTCAATTCACAATAAAGTTGCAATCCAATAAAAGAACATTACATTTCGACAAACAACCTAACTACCCTGTACTGGGCAGTCATTTATCGGGTATCAACCAAATTAACTAGTTACGTTAAGCAACAGGGTGGGTTACCCTAAACATCTATACTAACTTCATTAGGTAGCATGTTTGGTTATCTAATTGATTGGTGTATAGGTCTTAGCCTTAACCGATGAGGATGCATCAGATTTAGCTGACTGATGTGCTTTGGTCGTGCCTAACAGAGGCGTGTCTACTGTGCGATCTTACTGATCCAAGGTTGTGTACTTTGGTCTGGGTAGTCGATTGACAGGTGCACTGGTTTTCTAATTGATCGATGAAAACATCGATCACTTTAGCAGAGGGATGTTTCCTAAAGCGGCTGTGTCCTAACTAATCTGTGTGAGTATCGACGTACTTAACTGATCGCGTGTGTATCAGCATAGCGGATCCATGCTTTAGCAAAACTAGTCGATCGGTGATTTGACCTTCTAGCCGATTTAGTGTATCGGCACATTCGCCGATTTAAACATCGGGTAGAATTAGTCGAGTGATGTATCGGCATAGCTAGTTGACTAATGTGAGTAACTAGCCGATGGTGTATTGATAGACTAGTCGAACTATGTATCCGTACGGTCTGTGTCTCAGCATATTCAGCTGATTGGTGAATCAGCTGTGTAGCCGGTTTTCATCCTTAATGTTCTCCTATATCTATGAGGGCATATCAGCTGTGTAGCTGATTGTCCTACTCTGCACTAGCTGTGCCTAAATGAGATATGCTTAAGTGTTATCCTAGGTAACTAGGTGTGGTTGCATCGGCTGGATTACGTCAACACAACAATTGAGTGCCGTACAGCCGATGGGGTTAGCTAAGTTAGACCTATTTCAAGATTTAGACGTAACAGAACACTAATATTAAACTAGGTTGGTGAGACCATAAGTGCAGAATTAGACTAAAGAGGATGTGGTTGAGGGTATGTAACCGGTAAGCATATAGCCGATCTCTCAGCCGATAAATCGGCTGATAACAGTGTGTGGATAAGGATGGGAAAACTAAGGATTGACCGGCCATATTTGACCGTTACGGGAAACAACTGGAATTGGCTTAGATCAGTGGATAACAGAACTCTAAGATCGTGTGTGTATCTCCGATACGTCGACTATGTGCAGCCGATACGTTATCTAAATCGGAGGGTTAGTTGATCACTGTGCGCATCGGCATAGCCGATTTATGTTTTTAGCAATTTAGCCGATTTGTAAACACCAGCATGCTAGCCGATCAGGGTATGTAACTATTTGATTGTGCATTGGTAAACTAGTCGAGAGTGTGAACATCGGCCGCTACTATGTGCACATGCGTTAGATTTGTGAATCGGCACAAGTAGCCGATTCCCTATGCTGTACTAGCTGTGCTTAGCCGATAAATACGTTCTCTATTGGATGTGCCTATCTGACTCTTGACAAGAGTGTTAACCGGAGTAATCAGTGTTTAAGTGGTTCGATGATATTAACAAATAACTGATTAACGCATAGCTGGTATGGTGGTCTAGATCGGACCAGGTCGGTCAGGGCACTAAGATCGGATCGGACCGATAGGGTGGTTAACATCGGGCCGAGGGGCTTTTGCCAGTAGGGAAGAAGTCAAGGGGCTTGTGGCCGATAGGGTCACGCCTATCAAAAACTGGCTGAACTAGTAGCCAATTGCTAAACCTAGTTACAAAGGTGTATCAACTAAGTAGTCGATACACAAGGCATAACTAGAATCTTTATATAGAAAGGGGCTCTAACAAGATTGCAATCAAGACCAAAGCAAAGGTATGAGCATCCATATGAATAAGGGTTAATCAATCATCACACATCTCTAAAAAATATGAGCTAACACTTCCAAATTTATCAACAATACAACACATGATACACTGCATTAGCACATAAGCAAAACCTAATGGGGGAACTTCAGAAATTCATATCTAGATGTCTAACCTACCAAGGATGTTGTTCTTTAACAACTTGAAAAGATTATATAAATGAATTGTAATTCATTGCAATTGGAGCAGTACAACTACAGATATGAATTTAACCCTAACAAGTATAGACAAAAATCTAAAACAAGATTTTTCTACTAACACATACAAAATTATACACATACTGCATAGATCTACTCACAAGGATTCCATAACATCTTCATTTGACATTTTACGATTTTTATATCATTTCCTACGGATTTTCTAAGTTAGCTGCTTGGCACACATGAAATAATAAAAGAGTTTCGCAGAGAGGCTCTCGGTTTCTCACCGGCGGTGATGGCGAGTTCCATCTGCTGCAGTTCATTACAGTTGTGGCGAGGGATACGACAGGGTCAACCCTGGAAGAAACCCTAGACGCCAGGCTGTTTGCGGACCAGTTGATGTCAAATCCGCACCACTATTTCCGCCTCGACCACCTCGTGCTGCTGCTCCTCTTCTCCTCCTCAACTGCTGGACCGGCGTCGCCTCGGCCTGGTCGCGCCGCATCTGCACTTCCTGCCGGTTCCGTTGCTCGGGCTCACCCACGTCTGCGCCGCCGATTCCCAAGTCTATTCCAGTACTTCGGCGCCACGGCCGTTCACCCGCGTCAACGCCCTGCACACGCCGTCGCCTACTCGCGCGCCTCCGCTCGCGAGCCGCAGCCGGTCACCGCGCTGCCGTCGCTCACGTTCGCTCCTGCACTGCCCGCGAACTGCTCCTGTGCTGCCGCCACGCACGCCTGCTGCCTCACCCGCGCGCCTGGGTCACTCCGCGCGCCACTGCTCACTCCGAGCTGCTCGCCTCCGCCCGGGTCTCGCACCTGCTGCGCTCGCACGCGTCCTGCACGCCGCCTATTCGCGTTGCCCTGCACACGCGCTGCGCAAGCCACCAACTCCAGCCTTCGCGTCGAGCTGCTGCCCACTCCCGCGCTGTGCCGCACGCCGCCAGCTCACTGGGCACGCCACTGTTCCTGGAGAGCGAGAGGCTCTGCTTTGTCCCCGGCAGCTCAATAAACTCCATGGCACCTTCGACCACATCCGCCGCGGATGCACCGGAGAGCCCAAGCACGAGCAGTGCTGCCAGGCCCTTGGTGAGCTACGCGTCACCGCCTGCTGTCGCTCGCCTCCCGCGACGCCCGCGCGCGTGCTCCCGCCGTCCGCGCCACGCGCGCGTCGCCCGAACAACCGCGCTGAACCAGCGCCTCCGCATGCTCACTGCCGCGCATCACCTGCTCCCGCACGTCAACGCGCCGAGCCGCCCGCGGTACGCGCCGCTGCTGCCGTCGCCTGCGTGCCTGGACCGCGCGTCTGCTCGGTCTGGCCCTGCCTGCACCGCACCTCCCCGCTCTGCGCTCTCCGCATCCGCCTGCCGCGCGCGCTCGCGCGCCGCTCGCTCAGCTCCCATCGCGGCCGCCGCTCCCGCTCAGCTTCCTGAGCCCGGCGCTCACGCTCCGCCGCTCCTGCTCGCCCGTCAGCTCGCCTGACCGCTCTGGCTCCTGCGCCTCCGCGCCCAAATCCGTGCCAGCTCCTGCCTGAATCCGTGCGGAGCCGCCGCCGCTCTCCAGCCGCCGCGCCGGCCCGCGCGCCGCGCCCGCACTGCAGCCGAGCCGAGCTGTCCTGCGCGTGCTGCACCTCCGGCGCTGCCCAGCGCCTGCTGCTGCCACAACCCGCGACGTCCACGCTCTGGCCGCCGCTGGTCTCGCTCCGCTCGCCCAGCGCGCCTGCCGCGCATGCGCCCGCACGCGCGCGCCCCCGGGCCGCTGCCCCCGCCGTGCGCCGCTCGCCTGCCTGTGTTGGTCTGGTTGGGGAAAGGGTAGACGGGAGAGAGAGGAAGAAAAATGGGATGGGGAGATAAGGATGGGAACCAGATAGAGGAGATGAGGATGGGGCTGCCGTCGGTGGAGAACAGATAAGGCAGAGACGCCAGGGAAGAAAAGAAATAGAGGAGAAGGATGAACAGATTTTCCCAAGGACCTTTGCGTAAATACAGAAAACTATAAGGGCCTGTCTGTAAAACAAAATTTCCCGTTGATTTAAAACCCGAATAAAGAAATGCCCAAAACGAAAGTTGGAGAGTTTTGCAAGCTCTACAACATTGCTTTAGGGCTCAAGTTCAAAAACTCAAAATTTATATTTTTACATGTGAAGTTTTGAATAAAAGTTGGATTTGTATTGTGTTTGTCCATTTTATAAAATTCAGGACCTAAATGCAAGCATTTATGACACGTCATGATGACGGGATAGACTCGTCATAATGGTTGGATAGACATGTCATGATGACTTGCACTTTTACACTTTAGTCTTGAGTAACTTTGGAAATTACTTTTGTAAATCAAATATTTGCGTAAAAGGACTTATACTTTTATAAAATTACATAAATACCCTTATTTTTACCACTTTACCCAAAATTTTTGCATATTTCAACACGCGCATTTCCAATGCAAGTTTTGAGTAAATATATATATTTTTACAAAACATAAAGTAAGAAAAACATACTTGCAAAACCACCCTTTACTTATTTCAAAATTACCTTAATCCAAATACATTTTGCAAAAACAACCCTAGGTTTTTCTGTAATTACAAAAATACCCCTTTTAACTTGTACTTTTAAATTTTCAAAAGCTTCACATAAACATACACAAGCTTTGCACTTATCAAACACATACTTTACACTAACAAATTATATTTCTAACATTACAAATACGCGAACTGTCACACTAAGGATTCTGGATCAGCGACGATGGAGCCCACCTCACGGGGGTACAATCACACAGCACAGACCAAGCCGGAGGAGCAGGGACCATTGAAGCTTACCACCCCATTCCAGTCTTGTGGTTGCGCGGTTGTCCCAGGTTGTCGCTCTATGAACCGGTCCTTATGGAGAGTGTCCAACCAAGCACTAAGCACCGTGCTGGCCCCCTAAACCATATTTCTAACAAAACATATTTTTAAGGAGACGTGAGCCGCTCAAGCACACAGCACAGAGGGCCACTCTCAGAATTAAGTTGCATATAACCATTAATCAAATTAATTAAAAAGGACCAAGCTGTGTGAGAGCGCAGCACCTAGCACAACTAACCAAAATGCAACCCAAGGTATTTATATAAAGGATAAAAGTGGCTAGGAAATCCTTATAGGCATACAGTATTAAAATGCAGTATGGAGTTGTATTTAAAAGTGATAAGATGTTCATGTTATACTTACCTTCCTCAAAGTTCTCCTGCTGCTGCTCAAAAGCTTCAGAAGATGGTGGCTCCTGGTACTCGTCCAAAGGCTCAGCGTCTACTCACGATCGCAACGCCAAAACATGGTCCAGCACATACACATACATGCAAGCAAGTACAAAAGATAAGAAATAGTACAACATTACATCAAAACAGTACACAAAACTATGAATAAACTGTTCTACGCGTTACAACGATCGCGTGGACATAAAGAACACCTAAAACGGAGCTAGAACGCGAAAACTACGTTGAAACAAGATCTAGGGACCTATCTGCGAGAAAAACTGAGCCACAGGGGGTTCTGGACAAAAACCAGGGGTTTAGGTGCAAAAACCAGAAAGATCTGAGGGCTAATGCGCTAAAACAGCCGGGCTGGGCTTCGAACCTCAAATTTGGAAAGCACAGGGGGTCCGTGCAAGAATCAGGGCTAAACTGCAATTATTATTGAACTGAAGTGGACCGCGGGTTTATTTCGGTAAAGCGCAGGGTCTCTTTAGAAAAGTTACCGGCGCCGACCGATACGCTGCTCCTTTGACTCACGCGCGGGACTGATTTGGGCCACTGGATCTACATCGGACGGCTCAGGGCGCGGGGTCGCGAGGGGGCTGCGGCGCTGACCGCCGGAGCTAAGTTTCCGCGGCGGCGCTTCACCGGGACTCGTCGGAGCAGGCGGTCTGGGGCGACAGCGGGTCTTTTGGCCTGCGGTTTGGCCATAGAGTATGAGCGCGGGATGGGTAATCCACTGGTGGGCTCAGGAAAGCGCGGCATCGGTCGGAGAGGATGGCTCGCGGTGACAGGTGGCTCGGGTTTGCCGGCGTACCGCGTTAGCGCGGTTCCGGCCCCTGGGGTGACCCACTAGCCACGATATCGGGTGCAAAAGGAAGTGCAGGTCGTGCTGGGGCTCACCTAGGCCCGAATCGAACAAAGACGGCGTGTTGGGGGCGCGACGGCAATGTCCGGCGGTGAGGGCGGTGCGGTGCTCGTGGACGGGTCGACGCGGCGATGCTCCAGGTGTCTGGATCCCACAGTCAGGCTCGGAATCGTTCTGCGAAGCCGAGAGGTGGGCTAGGGAGGCGTGAGGCTCACCGGCGGCGAGCAATTGCTCAGGAGCGGACTCACTGGCAGTGATGTCTTCGGGGTTAAATCTGGCGCATGCAGGGCTTCGAATCGGGGACAGTGGCCTCGGTGATGCTCCAGGAGTCGAGGCGATGCTGCTGTGCGGCTCCGGCGGGGCAGGGGTGGGGCAGAACGGCGTGGCCTCGTCGGCGCAGAGGCTCTGTGCGGTGGAGCGGTGCGGGCGCGGCGAGCTAGGGTTTGGGGCAGCGCTGGCGTGCAGGATAAGGGCGCAGGGGTTCCGCAGGGTGGTTTAAAGGGAAAAGCCAGAGATCGCGGCCGTGACCGGTGAGCGCGCGGAGGAAGCGAGGGACGGGGATGACCAGTGGGGCCACGGCGTCAGCAAGACAGGCACCGAGCGGGGCGCGGGCGTGTGCTCGCGGGCTGAGCGGAGCTGGGCGAGCGGGCCGTGCTGGAAGGCGCTGGTGTTAGTGTCACACCCGATTTATAAGAACATAAATCGAGCAATCATATATGCGGCAGGATCAAGTCACGCATATATACAACAGATTATCAAGATATCACAACACATGTCACGAATAATAGCGTATAACTTATAAAATGAATATCTTTATTACAACTGAATCAAGAATCAGTTCAAGGAATGCGGAAGCGTAAAATGAATACATGAAGAGCTGGGCGCCACAGGGACGTCGACTGGGAGACAAACGCCTAGAAATCGTCAAAGCCGCTGACGTAGTCCTCCACGTTGCCGGGCACTGAGCAGCAGTCGAAGATATCCAAGAGAACAGAAGAGTAGAGAGGCAAGTGTGAGTACAAACAAGTACTCAACAAGTACTCAACAAGTATAACACAAACTATGAGGCTCTAGGCTGGCTGACCTACTGCATTAGCTTTTAGTCTTGGCAAAATTTTAATAAAGCTAATTACTACAAGTGAATGGATTACCATGAACCCAAATTGCATAAGAAATTAATCAATATTAATTAAGAACTACTGAGAACCATCCAAAAAAACCACCCCGGGGAATCTCCCTAATCAAAGGTTGATAACCCCACTAATCAAAAGGAGGATCTGGGCCGCTCATGACTGTGAGCACAGCTGATATATCAGTTTTACACTCTCGAGAGGTTGCACAACTTTACCCACAAGTCGTGAGCTACGCTAGTTGTTCATCACACTTCCTTAGGTGAGATGGCTAGCAAGCACACTACGAGACCGTTACAAAGGATCACGTTGGTAAGGTGTAACCGCTAAGGTTTCTGGATCAGCAACGATGGGGCCCACCTCCGGGGGTACAAGACACACAACACAGACCAAGCCGGAGGAGCAGGGACCATTGAAGCTTACCACCCCTCTTGCCCACGCAGGTAAGTTACTCCCGAACCAAAATGACCTAATTAGTAAGTCAAGACCGTCCCATTCCAGTCTTGTGGTTGCGCGGTTGTCCCAGGTTGTCGCTCTATGAACCGGTCCTTATGGAGAGTGGCCAACCAAGCACTAAGCACCGTGCTGGCCCCCTAAACCAAGTTTCTAACAAAAACATCTTTTAAGGACGCACAAACCACTCAAGCACACAGCACAGAGGGTCGGCTCCAGAATTAAGTTGCATAAGACAATTAATCAAATTAATTAAAAAGGAGCCAGATATGTTGTAGCGTAGCAACCTAGCACAACTAACCAAAAATGCAACCCATAGGATATATATAAGGATATAAAGGTGGCTAGGAAGTCCTTATAGGTAAGCAGTATTAAAATGCAGTATGAAATTGTATTTAAAAGTGATAGGAGGTTCATGTTATACTTGCCTTTCTCGTACTCTCCCGGCTGCTGCTCGAACTGCTCGGAAGACGGCTGCTCCTGGTACTGCTCCGGTGGCTCGACGTCTATTCACGATCGTAACAGCAATACATGGGCCACACATGCACACACATGCAAACAATAGCAAAATATAAGAAACAGTACACCAATACAATAGAACAGCACATAAAACTGGCCTAGAACTATTCTACACGTTACAACGATCACGTGGATATAAAGAACACCTAAAACGGAGCTAAAACGCGAAAACTACGCTTAAAACAAGGTCCAGGGGCCTATTTGCAAGAAAAACTGGACTACAGGGGGTTCTGGACGAAAACCAGGGACCTAAACGCAATTAAAGGGTAGATCTAGGGGTTAGCACGAGAAAACCCAAGTCATGGACTGCGGGTTCAAAATCCAAGAAGCTCAGGGGGTCAAACGTGAAGGAAAGGACCTGCCTGTAAATACTTTTGAGCTAGGGTTGGACGGCGGGTTGATTTCCCAAAAACCCGAGGGTTCTTCAGCAAAAAGACAAGGCTAAAAGGGTACGTTTTAATCTGAGCCGTTGGATCTGATTTATACGGCCCAGATTAGAAACTATAACGCGAAGGGGTACGCGCGATCGTCGGCCTTCGGATCAAGATCGGACGGTTGAGGTGAGATCTGCGGCTGAAGCTCACGCGGTCCACCAGATTCAAAACGAGTGGCTGAGATCTAATGCTGATCGGGATCTAATCCGATCCGTCGGTTTGAAATCGTGCGGCGCGGGTTGAGTACCGGTCTGGATCTAATCCAGACCGTTAGGCTTGGATCGGACGGCGGAAAAATCTCCGGCCGGCTCCGGCGGGGGAAGGGCGTTGGGCGTGGCGGAAGCTCGCCGGAGGACACGCGTCCGAGCGTCTCCGCGGGCGATGGACGACGAGATCCGGTCGGGGAGGGAGAGAGTAGCACGGGGAACTCGATTGGGGGAAAAGGGGGCTGCTAAATCGCCGTAGCGGTCGGGCGGCGGCGAGCAGAGGCTCGGGAACGCCGGCGAGCACGCGCGGCCGCGGAGAAGCGAGACCGAGGGGGAAAGGGAGGCGGGGGAGGGTCCTTACCCCACCGGGGCAAGCCCACGGTGCTTGGGCCACGGCGGAAGGCGGCGAGGAGTCGGCGCGGCGGCGGCCCGAGGCTTGCGACGATGGCGAGCGCGGCGGCTAGGGTTTGGTGCGGGCGAGCACGGCAGCGACCTGGGGGAAACCCTAGGGAGGCGGCGGGGCTTTGTAGGGCGGCTGCGGCGCCCTGGCGCGCGGGCCCAGGGGAAGGGACTCTCCGGGGACATCGGAGGCCGTTGCGCCGGGGAGGAAGAAGAGGAAGGGAAGAGGGAGGCGCTGACGTGCGGGCCCGAGCTGGCAGCGAGAGGAAGGAGGGGAGGGGAGGCAGCGCACGGGGCTGGGCCGAGCGAGCGGCAGCGAGCGGCCCAGGGAAGCTGGCGCACGTGCGAGCTGGGCTGAGGAGGTCGTGGAGGCCCACGCGGGGGAAAGAGGGGAGGGTGCTGGGCCTCGGGTGGCCCATGCGGGGAAGAAAAAGGGAGAGAGGGGGCCCGGGAGGGAAAGGAGAGAGAGGGAAGGAGGAGAGTGGGCTGTTAAGCTGGGCTGCTGCTCTCTTCTCTTCTTTTCTTTTCTTTTCTACACTCAAACCACTCTAACGAAACTATTTGAATTCAAATAAGTTTGAATTCAAATCCTATAAACTCAATACAAGAACCATGCTCCAGCATGAATGCACAAACATGTTGACCTATGATAAATTTTAATTACTTGCGTTATAAAATTACTTTAAATGCGAGATAATTTAGAGTAAATGCGAGATAATTTAGAGAAAACCCTGGAAAATTTATTTGAGCCCAACTAAATTCATTAAAATTTAAGGAAATTACCTTAGGGTGTTACAAACCTACCCCCCTTACAGGAATCTCGTCCCGAGATTCGAATAGGCTAGCTAGCAAAGAGATCGGGATATGTCTTCCTCAGCTCATCTTCTTGCTCCCAAGTAGCCTCATCTTCCGTGTGATGACTCCACTGAACTCGGCACATCTTGATCTTCTTGTTTCTAGTAACCCTCTCAGACGTCTCCAAAATCTTCACCGGATGCTCGATGTAAGTCAGATCTTCCTGCACATCCAACCCTTCTGTCGGTGCTTGCTCTTCTGGCACTCTCAAGCACTTCTTCAGCTGAGATACGTGAAACACATCGTGCACTCCTGAGAGATTGAGAGGCAACTCCAACCGATATGCCACCTCACCTTTCCGTTCCAACACCTTGAACGGACCAATGTATCGAGGGGCTAGCTTCCCTCGTACATTAAACCTGCGGATCCCTCTCATCGGCGAGACCTTCAAGTACACATGGTCACCCACTGCAAAGGTCAAATCTCGACGACGAACATCCGCATAGCTCTTCTGTCGAGTCTGAGCGACCCTCAGATTCTCTTGCACCTGCTGTACCAGCTGTTCTGCCTCTTCAACGATGTCCGGGCCAAATACCTGCCTCTCACCAATCTGATCCCAATACAGCGGAGTCCTGCACTTCCGACCATACAGGGCCTCGAAAGGAGACTTCTTCAGACTGGCCTAATAACTGTTGTTGTATGAAAACTCTGCGTACAGCAGGCATTTATCCCAGCTGGTACCATACTGAATAGCACAGGCTCGAAGCATATCCTCCAACACTTGGTTGGTCCTTTCCGTCTGCCCATCTGTCTGAGGATGATAAGCGGTACTGAAGCGCAGCTTCGTATCCAACGAATCATGCAACTGCTCCCAGAACCGCGAAGTGAACTGAGATCCTCGATCAGATATAATCTTCTTTGGAACACCATGCAGACAGACAATCCTGGAAATGTACAACTCTGCGAGTCTAGCACCGGAGTAAGTAGTGTTCACCGGAATGAAGTGAGCAACCTTCGTCAACCGGTCCACTACTACCCATATGGAATTGTACCCTTTCTGAGTACGAGGCAAGCCAACAATGAAGTCCATAGTGATTTCCTCCCATTTCCACTCTGGAATCTTCAACGGCTGCAATAACCCTGCTGGCCTCTGATGCTCTGCCTTGACACGCTGACAAGTGTCACAGATAGCCACGTACTCCGCAACGGAATGCTTCATTCCATACCACCAGAATCGTTCCTTGAGATCATAATACATCTTCGTGCTGCCTGGATGAATGGAATATGCCGTATCATGAGCCTCACTCAGAATCAACTTTCTGAGATCATTCACATTCGGCACACATATACGACCCTTGTACCACAAGGTACCCTGATCATCCTCTCTGAAATGAGGGGCTTTGCCAATCTTGAGCAACTCACGAATCTCCTGCAGCTTCTTATCTTCCTTCTGATGCTGCCTGATCTCGGCCTCGAGAGTGGGTTCTGCCTCGAATGATGTACCCAAGGTGTGATGCAAGAAACCCAGACTCAACTGCTCAAACTCCTCGCATAACTCCTGAGGCATCTGAAAAGCCACGGCCATGTTAACATAGCTCTTCCTGCTCAGAGCATCTGCTACAACATTGACCTTGCCCGGATGATAGTGAATCTCCAGGTCGTAATTCTTGACCAACTCTAGCCATCTTCTCTGCCGCATATTCAGCTCACTCTGAGTGAAAATATACTTGAGGCTCTTGTGATCGGTGTAAATATCACACCTCTGCCCAAACAAGTAATGCCTCCATATCTTCAGAGCATGCACAACTGCGGCTAACTCCAGATCATGAGTGGGATAATTCAGCTCATGCTGGCGCAACTGCCGCGAGGCATAAGCTATCACTCTGCCTTCCTGCATCAGAACGCAACCAAGACCATCCCTCAAAGCATCACAATACACTGTGAACCTCTTGCTCTGGTCTGGCAGAGTAAGGACTGGCGCCGTAGTCAACCTCGTCTTCAGCTCCTCGAAGCCCTTTTGACGCTCATCAGTCCAGGAGAAATCCACACCCTTCTCTAGCAAGGAAGTCAAAGGCTTCGCAATCTTGGAGAAATTCTCGATGAACCTCCGATAATATCCAGCTAAGCCCAGAAAAGAGCGGACTTCCTTCACCGTCTGTGGTACAACCCAGTCAAGCACATCCTTCACCTTTCCGGGGTCCACAGCAATACCTCCCTTGGAGATAACATGACCGAGGAACGGAACCTCGTCAATCCAGAACTCGCACTTGCTGAGCTTGGCATACAGCTTGTGCTCTCTGAGCCTCTGCAACACAAGCCTTAGATGCCTTCCATGCTCTGCTTCTGACTTGGAATATATCAGGATATCATCAATGAATATCACCACAAAGGTGTCTAAATAATCCATGAAAACCTTGTTCATCAGATGCATGAAGAAAGCCGGAGCATTGGTCAAGCCAAAGGACATGACCGTATACTCGTATAACCCATACTTGCAGGTGAATGCCGTCTTCGGAATATCCTCAGGATGAATCTTCAGCTGATGATAACCCGAACGCAGATCAATCTTCGAGAATACACAAGCACCCTGAAGCTGATCAAAAAGATCCTCAATACGGGGCAATGGATGCTTGTTCTTGATGGTGACTGCATTCAGATCCCGATAATCGACGCACATTCTCTTCGCACCATCCTTCTTCTCTACGAGCAATACAGGAAAAGCCCAAGGAGAGAAACTGCGACGGATATAACCCTTAGCTAGCAACTCGTCGACAGTCTTCTTAACCTCCTCATGCTCGACAGGTGCCATACGATAGGGCCGCTTAGCAATAGGAGCTGTGCCAGGCAAGAGATCAATAGAAAACTCAATGTCGCGATCAGGCGGCATACCTGGCAAATCATCCAGAAAGACATCCGGGAATTCAGACACCACGCAAATACCATCCGTGGGTCTAGCCTCCATCTGATGAAGAAATCCAGAAGGCTCTGTGGCACCGATAGTAACCTCCTGACCACCCGGTGCTGACAGAAGAACAGTCCTCTGAGCACAATCTATCCGGACTCCCCACTTAGCAAGAGTCTCCATCCCGAGGATCACATCAATGCCCTTGGTGTCTAGCACCATCAGATTTGCACTGAAATCTACCCCCCTTATGGCCACACTGACTCTGGGATAGAAGACATGAGACCTCAACTGTCCTCCCGGTGAAGATACTAACATGCACCTCTTTAATGTGCTAGTAGGAATGCCATGATGCTCAACAAAGGACCGGGTAATGAAAGAATGTGTAGCACCAGTATCAAAAAGCACTGTAGTAGGATGGGCATTAACCATGAACGTACCAATAACCACATTGGGAGCCTTGGCCGCTGACTCGGCCGTCACATGGTTCACCCTGCCCTGAGCTGGGGCCTTGGGCTGAGCTGCACGCCCCTACTGTCCTGCCTGCACCTTACGAGGGCAGACGTTGGCGTAGTGCCCTGGCTCGCCGCAGTGGAAGCACACTCAAGGAAATGCAGCGGCCTGCTGCCCAGGAGGAGTGGGCGCTCCCTGCCCCTGAGCTGGTGGAGCCGGAGGCGCTGGAAGCCTCTGACTCTGTCCCGCCTGCTGCTGAGGACGAGGCGGAAACTGCTGCCGCTGCTGGTACTGCTGGGGCGGCCTCTGCTGCTGCTGCTGAGGATGCTGATAGCGGGGACGAGTGTTGCTGCCTGAAGAGGATGGAGCCATCTTCCTCTTCTTATCCTCGATCTCCCGGCGCTTGCGCTCGGTGTTGAGGGCTGCATCCACCAGATGGTTGAAGTTGTCGAAGCGGTGATTCAGCAGCGCATACTGGATGTGATCATCCAGCCCTTCCTTGAAATACTCCTGCTTATCGCTATCACGAGCGACGTCAGCAGGTGCATAGCGGGCAAGCTGAAGGAAACGGTCACGATACTCCGTCACCGTCATCGATCCCTGAAATGACAAACACAGACAACAAGGACAGAAATCGCTCAATAGGTCAGGCTCACGAAAGAGATCAAGGATAGATCAAAGCTCAAAAGAAATTGTAGAGAATTCCATTCAAATGTACCTGCTCAAGGGCACGGAACTCCTTTTGCTTCATCTTCATAATGCCCTCAGGAATGTGATGGTTCCTGAAACGCTCATGAAACTGGACCCAGGTGAGAGCATCACGGTCCTGAGCCGGGTAGGACTCCCACCAGTCGAGAGCGGAGCCTCGCAGCTGCCCTGCTATGTACAGAACTCGCTCACGGTCGTCGCACTGCGCAACAACCAACTGGCGCTCCACCGAACGAAGCCAGTCGTCCGCCTGGAGTGGGTCCGTGGCGTGAGAGAAGGTCGGAGGATGACCTCTCAGAAAGTCCGCACGCCGATCACGGGGCTGAGGCGGCGGAGGAGGTGGTGGCTGGGCGTGGATGTGCTGCAGAGCCTGGACGGTGTTGTTCAGGGTCTCCATCATCTGCATCTGGAGCTGGAAGAACTGCTCCGGGTCAGTGGTGGAGGTATCGGCAGCGGCTGACCAGCACTCTGGTTGTTCTGCTCCTGCTGGTCAGAACCGGAACCGGTGCGTCTGGTGTTCACCATCTGATTGCAACAAACGAAATTTATGAGAATAAGATATGGTGCCGCTGAGGAGATGAAACTTCGATAGGATATAACAGAGAGAAAGGAATATAGGTTTTACCCCCAACGATCTAAATCAAATTTTATTATTTAGTTCAAGTGGGGTTAGGGTCGATTTGCATGAACAAGTTTAACTACTAGACTATGCAATCAACCAAAAATCCAAATCAAACATTTGCACAATAACAAACATTCAATATTCACAACTTAGTCGAGTTTATCACACCACTCGACTAACACACTCGTTCTAGCGTATTTTCATCGGGACAACCTAAACTTATAGCTTATAAGATTAGGTGACTCAGGCCAACGTCTACGGAAAGTTCAAGCTATTTCTCAGAAAAGACAGGAGAGGTAGCAAATCTAAAGCTTAAAACTCAAGGAATAGAAGCAGAAAAATGATGGTTGAAGATTTGCGGAAGCAAGGCAAGCGAAAAGAAGTCCTAAACTCGACCAATTCTACCTAGGCTTCGTCCTACAGTCGACACGGCTCTGATACCAATCTGTCACACCCGATTTATAAGAACATAAATCGAGCAATCATATATGCGCTAGGATCAAGTCACGCATATATACAACAGATTATCAAGATATCACAACACATGTCACGAATAAAAGCGTATAACTTATAAAATGAATATCTTTATTACAACTGAATCAAGAATCAGTTCAAGGAATGCGGAAGCGTAAAATGAATACATGAAGAGCTGGGCGCCACAGGGACGTCGACTGGGAGACAAACGCCTAGAAATCGTCGAAGCCGCTGACGTAGTCCTCCACGTTGCCGGGCACTGAGCAGCAGTCGAAGATATCCAAGAGAACAGAAGAGTAGAGAGGCAAGTGTGAGTACAAATAAGTACTCAACAAGTATAACACAAACTATGAGGCTCTAGGCTGGCTGACCTACTGCATTAGCTTTTAGTCTTGGCAAAATTTTAATAAAGCTAATTACTACAAGTGAATGGATTACCATGAACCCAAATTGCATAAGAAATTAATCAGTATTAATTAAGAACTACTGAGAACCATCCAACCAAAACCACCCCGGGGAATCTCCCTAATCAAAGCTTGATAACCCCACTAATCAAAAGGAGGATCTGGGCCGCTCATGACTGTGAGCACAGCTGATATATCAGTTTTACACTCTCGAGAGGTTGCACAACTTTACCCACAAGTCGTGAGCTACGCTAGTTGTTCATCACACTTCCTTAGGTGAGATGGCTAGCAAGCACACTACGAGACCGTTACAAAGGATCACGTTGGTAAGGTGTAACCGCTAAGGTTTCTGGATCAGCAACGATGGGGCCCACCTCCGGGGGTACAAGACACACAGCACAGACCAAGCCGGAGGAGCAGGGACCATTGAAGCTTACCACCCCTCTTGCCCATGCAGGTAAGTTACTCCCGAACCAAAATGACCTAATTAGTAAGTCAAGACCGTCCCATTCAAGTCTTGTGGTTGCGCGGTTGTCCCAGGTTGTCGCTCTATGAACCGGTCCTTATGGAGAGTGGCCAACCAAGCACTAAGCACCGTGCTGGCCCCCTAAACCAAGTTTCTAACAAAAACATCTTTTAAGGACGCACAAACCACTCAAGCACACAGCACAGAGGGTCGGCTCCAGAATTAAGTTGCATAAGACCATTAATCAAATTAATTAAAAAGGACCCAGATATGTTGTAGCGCAGCAACCTAGCACAACTAACCAAAAATGCAACCCATAGGATATATATAAGGATATAAAGGTGGCTAGGAAGTCCTTATACGTAAACAGTATTAAAATGCAGTATGAAATTGTATTTAAAAGTGATAGGAGGTTCATGTTATACTTGCCTTCCTCATACTCTCCCGACTGCTGCTCAAACTGCTCGGAAGACGACTGCTCCTGGTACTGCTCCGGTGGCTCGACGTCTATTCACGATCGTTACAGCAATACATGGGCCACACATGCACGCACATGCAAACAATAGCAAAATATAAGAAACAGTACACCAATACAATATAACAGCACATAAAACTGGCCTAGAACTATTCTACGCGTTACAACGATCGCGTGGATATAAAGAACATCTAAAACGGAGCTAAAACGCGAAAACTACGCTTAAAACAAGGTCCAGGGGCCTATTTGCAAGAAAAACTGGACTACAGGGGGTTCCGGATGAAAACCAGGGACCTAAACACAATTAAAGGGTAGATCTAGGGGTTAGCACGAGAAAACCCAAGTTATGGACTGCGGGTTCAAAATCAAGGAAGCTCAGGGGGTCAAACGTGAAGGAAAGGACCTGCCTGTAAATACTTTTGAGCTAGGGTTGGACGGCAGGTTGATTTCCCAAAAACCCGAGGGTTCTTCAGCAAAAAGACAAGGCTGAAAGGGTACGTTTTAATCTGAGCCGTTGGATCTGATTTATACGGCCCAGATTAGAAACTATAACGCGAAGGGGTACGCGCGATCGTCGGCCTTCGGATCAAGATCGGACGGTTGAGGTGAGATCTGCGGCTGAAGCTCACGCGGTCCACCAGATTCAAAACGAGTGGCTGAGATCTAATGCTGATCGGGATCTAATCCGATCCGTCGGTTTGAAATCGTGCGGCGCGGGTTGAGTACCGGTCTGGATCTAATCCAGACTGTTAGGCTTGGATCGGACGGCGGAAAAATCTCCGGCCGGCTCCGGCGGGGGAAGGGCGTTGGGCGTGGCGGAGGCGGCGGAAGCTCGCCGGAGGACATGCGTCCGAGCGACTCCGCGGGCGATGGACGACGAGATCCGGTCAGGGAGGGAGAGAGGAGCACGGGGAACTCGATTGGGGAAAAGGGGGCTGCTAAATCGGCCGTAGCGGTCGGGCGGCGGCGAGCAGAGGCTCGGGAACGCCGGCGAGCGCGCACGGCCGCGGAGAAGCGAGACCGAGGGGGAAAGGGAGGGGGGGAGGGTCCTTACCCCACCGGGGCAAGCCCACGGTGCTTGGGCGATGGCGGAAGGCGGCGAGGAGTCGGCGCGGCGGCAGCCCGAGGTTTGCGACGATGGTGAGCGCGGCGGCTAGGGTTTGGTGCGGGCGAGCACGGCAGCGACCTGGGGGAAACCCTAGGGAGGCGGCGGGGCTTTGTAGGGTGGCTGCGGCGCCCTGGCGCGCGGGCCCAGGGGAAGGGACTCTCCGGGGACATCGGAGGCCGTTGCGCCGGGGAGGAAGAAGAGGAAGGGAAGAGGGAGGCGCTGACGTGCGGGCCCGAGCTGGCAGCGAGAGGAAGGAGGGGAGGGGAGGCAGCGCACGGGGCTGGGCCGAGCGAGCGGCAGCGAGCGGCCCAGGGAAGCTGGCGCACGTGCGAGCTGGGCTGAGGAGGTCGCGGAGGCCCACGCGGGGGAAAGAGGGGAGGGTGCTGGGCCTCGGGTGGCCCATGCGGGGAAGAAAAAGGGAGAGAGGGGGCCCGGGAGGGAAAGGAGAGAGAGGGAAGGAGGAGAGTGGGCTGTTAAGCTGGGCTGCTGCTCTCTTCTCTTCTTTTCTTTTCTTTTCTACACTCAAACCACTCTAACCAAACTATTTGAATTCAAATAAGTTTGAATTCAAATCCTATAAACTCAACACAAGAAGAACCATGCTCCAGCATGAATGCACAAACATGTTGACCTATGATAAATTTTAATTACTTGCGTTATAAAATTACTTTAAATGCGAGATAATTTAGAGTAAATGTGAGATAATTTAGAGAAAACCCTGGAAAATTTATTTGAGCCCAACTAAATTCATTAAAATTTAAGGAAATTACCTTAGGGTGTTACAAACCTACCCCCCTTACAGGAATCTCGTCCCGAGATTCGAATAGGCTAGCTAGCAAAGAGATCGGGATATGTCTTCCTCAGCTCATCTTCTTGCTCCCAAGTAGCCTCATCTTCCGTGTGATGACTCCACTGAACTCGGCACATCTTGATCTTCTTGTTTCTAGTAACCCTCTCAGACGTCTCCAAAATCTTCACCGGATGCTCGATGTAAGTCAGATCTTCCTGCACATCCAACCCTTCTGTCGGTGCTTGCTCTTCTGGCACTCTCAAGCACTTCTTCAGCTGAGATACGTGAAACACATCGTGCACTCCTGAGAGATTGAGAGGCAACTCCAACCGATATGCCACCTCACCTTTCCGTTCCAACACCTTGAACGGACCAATGTATCGAGGGGCTAGCTTCCCTCGTACATTAAACCTGCGGATCCCTCTCATCGGCGAGACCTTCAAGTACACATGGTCACCCACTGCAAAGGTCAAATCTCGACGACGAACATCCGCATAGCTCTTCTGTCGAGTCTGAGCGACCCTCAGATTCTCTTGCACCTGCTGTACCAGCTGTTCTGCCTCTTCAACGATGTCCGGGCCAAATACCTGCCTCTCACCAATCTGATCCCAATACAGCGGAGTCCTGCACTTCCGACCATACAGGGCCTCGAAAGGAGACTTCTTCAGACTGGCCTAATAACTGTTGTTGTATGAAAACTCTGCGTACAGCAGGCATTTATCCCAGCTGGTACCATACTGAATAGCACAGGCTCGAAGCATATCCTCCAACACTTGGTTGGTCCTTTCCGTCTGCCCATCTGTCTGAGGATGATAAGCGGTACTGAAGCGCAGCTTCGTATCCAACGAATCATGCAACTGCTCCCAGAACCGCGAGGTGAACTGAGATCCTCGATCAGATATAATCTTCTTTGGAACACCATGCAGACAGACAATCCTGGAAATGTACAACTCTGCGAGTCTAGCACCGGAGTAAGTAGTGTTCACCGGAATGAAGTGAGCAACCTTCGTCAACCGGTCCACTACTACCCATATGGAATTGTACCCTTTCTGAGTACGAGGCAAGCCAACAATGAAGTCCATAGTGATTTCCTCCCATTTCCACTCTGGAATCTTCAACGGCTGCAATAACCCTGCTGGCCTCTGATGCTCTGCCTTGACACGCTGACAAGTGTCACAGATAGCCACGTACTCCGCAACGGAACGCTTCATTCCATACCACCAGAATCGTTCCTTGAGATCATAATACATCTTCGTGCTGCCTGGATGAATGGAATATGCCGTATCATGAGCCTCACTCAGAATCAACTTTCTGAGATCATTCACATTCGGCACACATATACGACCCTTGTACCACAAGGTACCCTGATCATCCTCTCTGAAATGAGGGGCTTTGCCAATCTTGAGCAACTCACGAATCTCCTGCAGCTTCTTATCTTCCTTCTGATGCTGCCTGATCTCGGCCTCGAGAGTGGGTTCTGCCTCGAATGATGTACCCAAGGTGTGATGCAAGAAACCCAGACTCAACTGCTCAAACTCCTCGCATAACTCCTGAGGCATCTGAAAAGCCACGGCCATGTTAACATAGCTCTTCCTGCTCAGAGCATCTGCTACAACATTGACCTTGCCCGGATGATAGTGAATCTCCAGGTCGTAATTCTTGACCAACTCTAGCCATCTTCTCTGCCGCATATTCAGCTCACTCTGAGTGAAAATATACTTGAGGCTCTTGTGATCGGTGTAAATATCACACCTCTGCCCAAACAAGTAATGCCTCCATATCTTCAGAGCATGCACAACTGCGGCTAACTCCAGATCATGAGTGGGATAATTCAGCTCATGCTGGCGCAACTGCCGCGAGGCATAAGCTATCACTCTGCCTTCCTGCATCAGAACGCAACCAAGACCATCCCTCAAAGCATCACAATACACTGTGAACCTCTTGCTCTGGTCTGGCAGAGTAAGGACTGGCGCCGTAGTCAACCTCGTCTTCAGCTCCTCGAAGCCCTTTTGACGCTCATCAGTCCAGGAGAAATCCACACCCTTCTCTAGCAAGGAAGTCAAAGGCTTCGCAATCTTGGAGAAATTCTCGATGAACCTCCGATAATATCCAGCTAAGCCCAGAAAAGAGCGGACTTCCTTCACCGTCTGTGGTACAACCCAGTCAAGCACATCCTTCACCTTTCCGGGGTCCACAGCAATACCTCCCTTGGAGATAACATGACCGAGGAACAGAACCTCGTCAATCCAGAACTCGCACTTGCTGAGCTTGGCATACAGCTTGTGCTCTCTGAGCCTCTGCAACACAAGCCTTAGATGCCTTCCATGCTCTGCTTCTGACTTGGAATATATCAGGATATCATCAATGAATATCACCACAAAGGTGTCTAAATAATCCATGAAAACCTTGTTCATCAGATGCATGAAGAAAGCCGGAGCATTGGTCAAGCCAAAGGACATGACCGTATACTCGTATAACCCATACTTGCAGGTGAATGCCGTCTTCGGAATATCCTCAGGACGAATCTTCAGCTGATGATAACCCGAACGCAGATCAATCTTCGAGAATACACAAGCACCCTGAAGCTGATCAAAAAGATCCTCAATACGGGGCAATGGATGCTTGTTCTTGATGGTGACTGCATTCAGATCCCGATAATCGACGCACATTCTCTTCGCACCATCCTTCTTCTCTACGAGCAATACAGGAAAAGCCCAAGGAGAGAAACTGCGACGGATATAACCCTTAGCTAGCAACTCGTCGACAGTCTTCTTAACCTCCTCATGCTCGACAGGTGCCATACGATAGGGCCGCTTAGCAATAGGAGCTGTGCCAGGCAAGAGATCAATAGAAAACTCAATGTCGCGATCAGGCGGCATACCTGGCAAATCATCCAGAAAGACATCCGGGAATTCAGACACCACGCAAATACCATCCGTGGGTCTAGCCTCCATCTGATGAAGAAATCCAGAAGGCTCTGTGGCACCGATAGTAACCTCCTGACCACCCGGTGCTGATAGAAGAACAGTCCTCTGAGCACAATCTATCCGGACTCCCCACTTAGCAAGAGTCTCCATCCCGAGGATCACATCAATGCCCTTGGTGTCTAGCACCATCAGATTTGCACTGAAATCTACCCCCCTTATGGCCACACTGACTCTGGGACAGAAGACATGAGACCTCAACTGTCCTCCCGGTGAAGATACTAACATGCACCTCTTTAATGTGCTAGTAGGAATGCCATGATGCTCAACAAAGGACCGGGTAATGAAAGAATGTGTAGCACCAGTATCAAAAAGCACTATAGTAGGATGGGCATTAACCATGAACGTACCAATAACCACATTGGGAGCCTTGGCCGCTGACTCGGCCGTCACATGGTTCACCCTGCCCTGAGCTGGGGCCTTGGGCTGAGCTGCACGCCCCTGCTGTCCTGCCTGCACCTTACGAGGGCAGACGTTGGCGTAGTGCCCTGGCTCGCCGCAGTGGAAGCACACTCGAGGAAATGCAGCGGCCTGCTGCCCAGGAGGAGTGGGCGCTCCCTGCCCCTGAGCTGGTGGAGCCGGAGGCGCTGGAAGCCTCTGACTCTGTCCCGCCTGCTGCTGAGGACGAGGCGGAAACTGCTGCCGCTGCTGGTACTGCTGGGGCGGCCTCTGCTGCTGCTGCTGAGGATGCTGATAGCGGGGACGAGTGTTGCTGCCCGAAGAGGATGGAGCCATCTTCCTCTTCTTATCCTCGATCTCCCGGCGCTTGCGCTCGGTGTTGAGGGCTGCATCCACCAGATGGTTGAAGTTGTCGAAGCGGTGATTCAGCAGCGCATACTGGATGTGATCATCCAGCCCTTCCTTGAAATACTCCTGCTTATCGCTATCACGAGCGACGTCAGCAGGTGCATAGCGGGCAAGCTGAAGGAAACGGTCACGATACTCCGTCACCGTCATCGATCCCTGAAATGACAAACACAGACAACAAGGACAGAAATCGCTCAATAGGTCAGGCTCACGAAAGAGATCAAGGATAGATCAAAGCTCAAAAGAAATTGTAGAGAATTCCATTCAAATGTACCTGCTCAAGGGCACGGAACTCCTTTTGCTTCATCTTCATAATGCCCTCAGGAATGTGATGGTTCCTGAAACGCTCATGAAACTGGACCCAGGTGAGAGCATCACGGTCCTGAGCCGGGTAGGACTCCCACCAGTCGAGAGCGGAGCCTCGCAGCTGCCCTGCTATGTACAGAACTCGCTCACGGTCGTCGCACTGCGCAACAACCAACTGGCGCTCCACCGAACGAAGCCAGTCGTCCGCCTGGAGTGGGTCCGTGGCGTGAGAGAAGGTCGGAGGATGACCTCTCAGAAAGTCCGCACGCCGATCACGGGGCTGAGGCGGCGGAGGAGGTGGTGGCTGGGCGTGGATGTGCTGCAGAGACTGGACGGTGTTGTTCAGGGTCGCCATCATCTGCATCTGGAGCTGGAAGAACTGCTCCGGGGTCAGTGGTGGAGGTATCGGCAGCGGCTGACCAGCACTCTGGTTGTTCTGCTCCTGCTGGTCAGAACCGGAACCGGTGCACCTGGTGTTCACCATCTGATTGCAACAAACGAAATTTATGAGAATAAGATATGGTGCCGCTGAGGAGATGAAACTTCGATAGGATATAACAGAGAGAAAGGAATATAGGTTTTACCCCCAACGATCTAAATCAAATTTTATTATTTAGTTCAAGTGGGGTTAGGGTCGATTTGCATGAACAAGTTTAACTACTAGACTATGCAATCAACCAAAAATCTAAATCAAACATTTGCACAATAACAAACATTCAATATTCACAACTTAGTCGAGTTTATCACACCACTCGACTAACACACTCGTTCTAGCGTATTTTCATCGGGACAACCTAAACTTATAGCTTATAAGATTAGGCGACTCAGGCCAACGTCTACGGAAAGTTCAAGCTATTTCTCAGAAAAGACAGGAGAGGTAGCAAATCTAAAGCTTAAAACTCAAGGAATAGAAGCAGAAAAATGATGGTTGAAGATTTGCGGAAGCAAGGCAAGCGAAAAGAAGTCCTAAACTCGACCAATTCTACCTAGGCTTCGTCCTACAGTCGACACGGCTCTGATACCAATCTGTCACACCCGATTTATAAGAACATAAATCGAGCAATCATATATGCGCTAGGATCAAGTCACGCATATATACAACAGATTATCAAGATATCACAACACATGTCACGAATAAAAGCGTATAACTTATAAAATGAATATCTTTATTACAACTGAATCAAGAATCAGTTCAAGGAATGCGGAAGCGTAAAATGAATACATGAAGAGCTGGGCGCCACAGGGACGTCGACTGGGAGACAAACGCCTAGAAATCGTCGAAGCCGCTGACGTAGTCCTCCACGTTGCCGGGCACTGAGCAGCAGTCGAAGATATCCAAGAGAACAGAAGAGTAGAGAGGCAAGTGTGAGTACAAATAAGTACTCAACAAGTATAACACAAACTATGAGGCTCTAGGCTGGCTGACCTACTGCATTAGCTTTTAGTCTTGGCAAAATTTTAATAAAGCTAATTACTACAAGTGAATGGATTACCATGAACCCAAATTGCATAAGAAATTAATCAGTATTAATTAAGAACTACTGAGAACCATCCAACCAAAACCACCCCGGGGAATCTCCCTAATCAAAGCTTGATAACCCCACTAATCAAAAGGAGGATCTGGGCCGCTCATGACTGTGAGCACAGCTGATATATCAGTTTTACACTCTCGAGAGGTTGCACAACTTTACCCACAAGTCGTGAGCTACGCTAGTTGTTCATCACACTTCCTTAGGTGAGATGGCTAGCAAGCACACTACGAGACCGTTACAAAGGATCACGTTGGTAAGGTGTAACCGCTAAGGTTTCTGGATCAGCAACGATGGGGCCCACCTCCGGGGGTACAAGACACACAGCACAGACCAAGCCGGAGGAGCAGGGACCATTGAAGCTTACCACCCCTCTTGCCCATGCAGGTAAGTTACTCCCGAACCAAAATGACCTAATTAGTAAGTCAAGACCGTCCCATTCAAGTCTTGTGGTTGCGCGGTTGTCCCAGGTTGTCGCTCTATGAACCGGTCCTTATGGAGAGTGGCCAACCAAGCACTAAGCACCGTGCTGGCCCCCTAAACCAAGTTTCTAACAAAAACATCTTTTAAGGACGCACAAACCACTCAAGCACACAGCACAGAGGGTCGGCTCCAGAATTAAGTTGCATAAGACCATTAATCAAATTAATTAAAAAGGACCCAGATATGTTGTAGCGCAGCAACCTAGCACAACTAACCAAAAATGCAACCCATAGGATATATATAAGGATATAAAGGTGGCTAGGAAGTCCTTATAGGTAAACAGTATTAAAATGCAGTATGAAATTGTATTTAAAAGTGATAGGAGGTTCATGTTATACTTGCCTTCCTCATACTCTCCCGACTGCTGCTCAAACTGCTCGGAAGACGACTGCTCCTGGTACTGCTCCGGTGGCTCGACGTCTATTCACGATCGTAACAGCAATACATGGGCCACACATGCACGCACATGCAAACAATAGCAAAATATAAGAAACAGTACACCAATACAATATAACAGCACATAAAACTGGCCTAGAACTATTCTACGCGTTACAACGATCGCGTGGATATAAAGAACATCTAAAACGGAGCTAAAACGCGAAAACTACGCTTAAAACAAGGTCCAGGGGCCTATTTGCAAGAAAAACTGGACTACAGGGGGTTCCGGATGAAAACCAGGGACCTAAACACAATTAAAGGGTAGATCTAGGGGTTAGCACGAGAAAACCCAAGTTATGGACTGCGGGTTCAAAATCAAGGAAGCTCAGGGGGTCAAACGTGAAGGAAAGGACCTGCCTGTAAATACTTTTGAGCTAGGGTTGGACGGCAGGTTGATTTCCCAAAAACCCGAGGGTTCTTCAGCAAAAAGACAAGGCTGAAAGGGTACGTTTTAATCTGAGCCATTGGATCTGATTTATACGGCCCAGATTAGAAACTATAACGCGAAGGGTACGCGCGATCGTCGGCCTTCGGATCAAGATCGGACGGTTGAGGTGAGATCTGCGGCTGAAGCTCACGCGGTCCACCAGATTCAAAACGAGTGGCTGAGATCTAATGCTGATCGGGATCTAATCTGATCCGTCGGTTTGAAATCGTGCGGCGCGGGTTGAGTACCGGTCTGGATCTAATCCAGACCGTTAGGCTTGGATCGGACGGCGGAAAAATCTCCGGCCGGCTCCGGCGGGGGAAGGGCGTTGGGCGTGGCGGAGGCGGCGGAAGCTCGCCGGAGGACACGCGTCCGAGCGACTCCGCGGGCGATGGACGACGAGATCCAGTCAGGGAGGGAGAGAGGAGCACGGGGAACTCGATTGGGGAAAAGGGGGCTGCTAAATCGGCCGTAGCGGTCGGGCGGCGGCGAGCAGAGGCTCGGGAACGCCGGCGAGCGCGCACGGCCGCGGAGAAGCGAGACCGAGGGGGAAAGGGAGGGGGGGAGGGTCCTTACCCCACCGGGGCAAGCCCACGGTGCTTGGGCGATGGCGGAAGGCGGCGAGGAGTCGGCGCGGCTGCGGCCCGAGGTTTGCGACGATGGTGAGCGCGGCGGCTAGGGTTTGGTGCGGGCGAGCACGGCAGCGACCTGGGGGAAACCCTAGGGAGGCGGCGGGGCTTTGTAGGGTGGCTGCGGCGCCCTGGCGCGCGGGCCCAGGGGAAGGGACTCTCCGGGGACATCGGAGGCCGTTGCGCCGGGGAGGAAGAAGAGGAAGGGAAGAGGGAGGCGCTGACGTGCGGGCCCGAGCTGGCAGCGAGAGGAAGGAGGGGAGGGGAGGCAGCGCACGGGGCTGGGCCGAGCGAGCGGCAGCGAGCGGCCCAGGGAAGCTGGCGCACGTGCGAGCTGGGCTGAGGAGGTCGCGGAGGCCCACGCGGGGGAAAGAGGGGAGGGTGCTGGGCCTCGGGTGGCCCATGCGGGGAAGAAAAAGGGAGAGAGGGGGCCCGGGAGGGAAAGGAGAGAGAGGGAAGGAGGAGAGTGGGCTGTTAAGCTGGGCTGCTGCTCTCTTCTCTTCTTTTCTTTTCTTTTCTACACTCAAACCACTCTAACCAAACTATTTGAATTCAAATAAGTTTGAATTCAAATCCTATAAACTCAACACAAGAAGAACCATGCTCCAGCATGAATGCACAAACATGTTGACCTATGATAAATTTTAATTACTTGCGTTATAAAATTACTTTAAATGCGAGATAATTTAGAGTAAATGTGAGATAATTTAGAGAAAACCCTGGAAAATTTATTTGAGCCCAACTAAATTCATTAAAATTTAAGGAAATTACCTTAGGGTGTTACAGTTAGCTAGGCCGGGGCTGGCTGCTGGGCCCGCGCATGGGAGAGAGCTGGAACTGGGCCGAGCGGGAGAAAGAGGGAAGGAGGCGGGCCGGGCCCGGGAGAGGAGAAAGGAGGGGTGGTGCGGGCTAGGCCTCAACTGGGGTTTGGGTTGGGTTCCCTTTCCTTTTTTCTATTCTATTCCCTATTTCCTTTCAACTCAACTCAAACTATTTGAATTCAAATGAAATTTGAATTCCAACCCCTATGAAATCAAGCAAAATAAAACATGCACCAGCATGAATGCAACAACGAGTTTAACCTTGAAAAATTTTATTTACTTGTGAAACAAAATTAGATTTAATGCAAGACTAATCATATTAAATCCTAGAAAATTAAATAAAGCCAATTAAAATTATTATTAAATGCTGAAATTTAAACTAGGCTGTTACAAAATTTGAAAACCTCTTTTTTCGGGAGAAGTTCCCTGAAAAAATGGTTAAACAAATATCATCCCAAAAAACACTCAAATTACCTCTCAAATCAACTTTTGTGCCCAAAGCCAATGACTAAGTCCTCTCGGTAATAATTTGAACAAACCCCTTATTTCTGAATAAAATCCCTGAAATAATGGTTAACAAAGCATCCACCCAAGATAAATCTTAAAAAGCCACTTGGATTGGGTATTGTTGACTTGTTGTACAACATCTAGCATGTAAACATGAGAGTTGTCCCGTGAGGCACGCTGAGTGCCTTGGCGCGTCCAGCCCCCGAGCCAGGAGCCAGATGATAAGCACAGGTAGTCGTAGCAGAAAGGTGGCACTAGCCCCCGAGCCCAAGCATGGAGCAAGTAGCCGCTAGTGCATGAGCAGTCGGTGAAGCCATCTAGTCAAAATTGATCCCGACTAGGATTGTAGTCAAGACAAGTAGTCAAAATAGTCGAACAAGTGTAGAACCAGTCATAAACAAGTAAACTTCTTGTCATGGGATCAAGGCCCCTTCAATAATGTAGTGTACAAGTCGAAAACAAATAATATGTTACTGGAAAATAAGGGAGCGAAGCCCCTTTAGCAGACTTGCACGTAGTACTAGTCGTAAACCAGTAGAATGGCATTGTACTGTAAGTATCAATCTCCAGGCACCAATAGAAGATGTCCCCAGTTGATCAAGGATGAAATTGACGTAGATGTTCAAGATTCCAAGAATTTGATAACTCCTGGCCATCCGGGTATTGTAAGCGATAAGATCCAGGGCCTATAACCTTGTGCACAATGGAAAGTCCTTCCCACCGTGAATTAAGCTTGTGTAGCCCGGTATCATCCTGGATTCGTCGAAGAACCATATCTCCAACATTGAAAGAGCGTCGTTGAACGTTCCTATCATGGTAACGATGAACTCCTTGCAAGTAGCGGGCCGACTGCAACAATGCACTGCATCGGATTTTCTTGGCTGAGTCAAGCTCGAGATGTCTTGCGGTGTCAGCCTCACTTTCTTCAAACATTTCCAGCCATTGGCACGCTCAACCTGGCCATTGGCCCGCGGGTGAGCCACTAAAACGTATTTGACTTCAGTGGAGCTGCGTTCACAGAAATCCCAGAACTGATGCCAGTGGAAATTGGATCCCAAATGTGTGATAATGGTGTTGGGGAAGCCAAAGCGGTGTAAGATGTTGCAGATGAAAGTAACAATTCGATCTGCAGTGAGCGTTGCAATTGGCTTGTACTCGATCCACTTGGTAAACTTGTTGATAGCCACCAACACGTGTGCGAAACCTCCAGGCGCAGTTGTTAAAGGCCCTATCATGTCCAGGCCCCAGCATGCAAACGGCCATGAAGGTGGTATGATGATGAAGTTATAATCCAGAACATGAGGCTGTTTACTAAAGAATTGGCAGTTGGTGCACCGGCGGATGAGTGCTTCGGCGTGTGCCAAAGCAGTGGGCCAGTAGAAACCAGATCGAAATGCCTTGCTGACTAGTGTGCGTGAAGCTGCATGGTTCCCACACACACCTTCATGAATCTCTTGGAGTATCTCTTTGCCCTCCTCCGTGCTGACACACTTCATGAGTATGCCTGACGCCAATCCACACTTGTACAGATTGCCCCCGACTAGAACATACCATATGCTACTGTTATCGCCACAATTTGACTGGGCCAAGGGATGGGCCGAAAGCAACATGGGCTGAAAGAAATCATCGTAATGGTCTGCAAATCAGCCTCTGTGCGAACGTGTCAAGGGCCATGGTGGCCGTGTATCTAAGGATAGTTTAAAAATAGTAAGTTAGAGATTGTGTTGTAATCAGCTAAGGATTAGTCAGAAAAGATCAAGTCTCCGGACTATAAATATGTATCATGAGATTCAATAAACGCAGAATCAATCATTCACAACAAACTCTCGGCGCATCGCCACCCCTTCGTCAAGGGCTTTTTTCAGGTAATCGTCATGCTGCTCCGATCATGTTCCACATGGTCGGAGCAGCGTTGCTTTTATCTGTTTATCATTGTGTTTCCTGTACTGAAGCGTTTTTGATGGCGAGCAACACTAGTTATCTTAAACGATTATGATGCTGCATTGGTTTTCAATAGTAAATCCATGTTTTGCTTGCTATTCGTAATCGTTTAGCGGTTCTTGTATGCGATCTTGGGTGCAAGGGCAGCGCCTTGTTCTATTACTGCTTAGTAGATCTAATCTGTTCTGGTAGTTCTTTGTGTTACAAGGAATTGGTTTAACATCCTTGTGATTAGGCCCTTCAAACGGGTTGAATGTTCCAGCTGCATGTTTGGTGCCTTATGGTAACCTGACGAGGGATTGTTCCGGGAATCGACTTGTTAAGTTGGTTTTTAGGCCTCTCTTCAGATTAGCATATTGTTATCTTTCATGTTCGTTAGGCTTAACCACGCGTAGGATGTTCCGGTCATACGGTGAAAGCTTTTACTGTCGCAGATTGGATTAGCCTGGCAATTACAGAACATGCTTTTATTCTCCTATCGGATTCATATGAAGCGTTCGTATGTTTAGTAGATCCGATCTATTAAATGTAGCAATCGGCTTCTTTCAGCCGATTCTGACAGGTACCAGAAGGTCCAATCTAGCACAACGATTCCATCGGCTTCTTTGGCTGATCTGGGGATCGTTGTCAGAGCCGATCACAGCTCGGACTAATGTTTAATTTGGCTGTATACGCAGGAAAATAGCTGACAAACGGTTTCTACACCTTCCTGATCAGGTATAGGTCAGGTGGCACGCCTAGCACTTCACCAAGCCAGGGCGTGTGCCGGACTTCTGGGCCGTTGACCAAGGGACCGGAGCCCACCAGCAGTCCCGGAAGCCTCCCGGCTCCTCGTGTTGCCTGTCGCTGCTCGCCAGTGGGTTTTGACCGACAACACATTCTGGCACGCCCGGTGGGACCACATCAACTACTTCATCGACTTCACCGATTACATCGACTACTGTGTCGACTACATCGACTACTTCAGTGACTACTTCGACTACATCGACTGCAATCGGCTACATCATCTTCTTTGGCTTCATCGACTTCCATTGTCAAGATGTCGAGTAAGAACCCGATTACTTATGAAGAGTTATCTGAAGAGCATAAGCAGAGGTATGACGAAATAAAGGTTGCTTTTGAGGCCGATCTCCTCAGCTCATTTGAGAGAACCTGTCACCACGGCATCAGGTGGAAGGGGTTTTCATCTGAAGGGGCACTCGACGAAGTGGATCTGTCTACCCCTATGGAAGAACGTACGCGGGCTCTCCGTCAAGAGGTCAATTACATGGTGGCTGACCCTCGAGCATTCAGAGAGTCTGGTGAACACCCTCGAGTTCGTCGCGGTGCGCATGGTGCAAGAAATTATGAAACACCAGTACTCTCCAACAGGACCCGCTTTAGGGAGTCACAAAGGGGAATTGCCTTCTCAATCCAGACCACCAGTGCCATATGCATTCGCAGCCCTAGAGCAACATAATTCTCCAGCTTATGTCATATACAAGGTGGGAGGTGACCCTGCTGATCACCAATTCTTCAGTGAACCACCCAAGGAGGTACCACATGGATATGTTTGTGCATATATACCAGATGGTGATAACCCGGCGCAACCCATGCATAGAGCAACTGGAGGAACATCTGCAGTCAATGCCGACAAACAGGCATGGCTGGCTACCTACGCAGCAGGGCCGAGTCATGAAGGTACGCACTCGGCCCCAGGAGTTCATACGGTGGATCAAATTAGTGGCATTTTGAGAGATCAATTTGGCATTCTCCCAAGAAGGCGAGCGATCGGCTACACCAAGCCGTATCCAAGTGACTACAACTTGATTCCTCTACCGCCCAAGTATCGGCTACCTGAATTCACCAAATTCAGCGGAGCAGAAGGAACTAGTTCCATAGAACATGTAAGCCGATATCTAGCACAGTTGGGGATGATTTCGGTGTCGGATCCATTGCGAGTAAGGTTCTTCTCGCAGTCTCTCACAGGGCCAGCTTTTGGATGGTACACGTCATTGGGCCCTGATTCTATCCGTACCTGGAAGCAGCTAGAAGAACAATTCCATGTACAATATCATTTAGAAGCTGCAGAAGCTGGGGTTGCTGATTTGGCACAGGTCCGCCAGAAGCGAGAAGAAACAGTGGCGGAATATATCCAGTGTTTCAGGGAAG
Organism: Panicum hallii; assembly: GCF_002211085.1. NCBI lineage: Eukaryota > Viridiplantae > Streptophyta > Magnoliopsida > Poales > Poaceae > Panicum > Panicum hallii. Next base: position 31,032,372 of record NC_038044.1, on the reverse strand, counting down.
TCAAGAATCGATGCTACTCGATTCGAATTTCAGAGAAGGAGGCAGTCGAATTAGTGACTTTGGGATTGGTAAAACCGATCAGAGATCTATTTTTCCAGCTGGAGTTCAACTCTTTGGCTCATCTGGTGCAGAAAATGACAATATATGAGCAACGTCACCCAGAATTGTACCAAGACAAGTTCAAACGTCAAGTAGTAATGGTTGACGCTGAAGATTTTGAAGACTTCGAGGATGACCCAGAGATTGCAGTTGTAGAGTGGGCACGGGGGGCAAAGCCTGTGCCCTGCAAGTGGGTGAAACAACAGGGCCCTCTAAAAGGCTTTGATTTTGATGTAAGTAAAGTCGAGCAGATATTCGACTTGCTGAAGTTCCCTAAAGGTTTCAAGATTGCAACAGCCCTTGAGCTCCAGGGGAGGTCATACTGTAAGTGGCATAACTCTTTCACCCACGGCAACAATGACTGCAAGGAACTCCGGCGACAGATACAATCGGCCATTGAACAAGGCCGATTAATTTTAGGATAGTATGCCATGAAGGTCGATACTCAACCGTTCCCAAATGTAAATATGGTGGAAGCGTACGACCGATCAACGCGTCGTCAGCTGGATTTCACGTTTGGTATCAACATGGTAGGGCATGCATGTCACACCCGATTTATAAGGACATAAATCGAGCAATCATATATGCGCCAGGATCAAGTCACGCATATATACAATAGAATCATCAAGATATCACAACACGTATCTCAAGATAAAAGCGCATAAATTATAAATGAATATCTTTATTACAACTGAATCAAGAATCAGTTCAAGGATTGCGGAAGCATAAAATAAATACATGAAGAGTAGGGCGCCACAGGGACGTCGGCTGGAAGACAAACGCCTAGAAATCGTCGAGTCCGCTGATGTAGTCCTCCACGTCGCCTGGTGCTGAACAGCAGTCGAAGATGTCCCAACGAGAACAGAAGAGAGGAAGAGGCAAGTGTGAGTACACAACTTGTACTCAGCAAATATAACACAAACTATGAGGCTCTAAGGTTGGCTGACTCAACTGCATTAGCTTTTAGTCTTGGCAAATTTTATTAAAGCTATTTACTACAAGTGGATGAATTACCATAACCCAAGTTACATAATAATTAATCAGAATTAATCATGAGACTACTGAAAACCAAGCCAAACCACCAAAGGTACAACCCCACTAATCAGACGGAGGATCTGGGCCGCTCATGACTGTGAGCACAGCTGATATATCAGTTTTACACTCTCGAGAGGTTGCACAACTTTACCCACAAGTCGTGAGCTACGCTAGTTGGTCATCACACTTCCTTAGGTGAGATGGCTAGCAAGGACACTACGAGACCGTTACAAAGGATCATGTTGGTAAGGTGTAACCGCTAAGGTTTCTGGATCAGCGACGATGGGGCCCACCTCCGGAGGTACAAGCACACAGCACAGACCAAGCCGGAGGAGCAGGGACCATTGAAGCCTACCACCCCTCTTGCCCACGCAGGTAAGTTACTCCCGAACCAAAATGACCTAATTAATAAGTCAAGACCGTCCCATTCCAGTCTTATGGTTGCGCGGTTGTCCCAGGTTGTCGCTCTATGAACCGGTCCTTATGGAGAGTGGCCAACCAAGCACTAAGCACCGTGCTGGCCCCCTAAACCAAGTTTCTACAAAAACATCTTTTAAGGAGACGTGAGCCACTCAAGCACACAGCACAGAGGGCCACTCTCAGAATTAAGTTGCATATAACCATTAATCAAATTTAATTAAAAAGGACCATAATATGTGAGAGCGCAGCACCTAGCACAACTAACCAAAATGCAACCCAAGGTATAGATGTAAAGGATAAAGTGGCTAGGAAATCCTTATAGGCATACAGTATTAAAATGCAGTATGAAATTGTATTTAAAAGTGATAGGATATTCATGTTATACTTGCCTTCCTCGAACTCTCCTGGCTGCTGCTCAAACTGCTCAGAAGATGGCGGCTCCTGGTACTGCTCCGGTGGCTCGACGTCTACTCACGACCGTAATCATCAAGCATGGGTCCAGCACATACACATACGCACAAACAATAGTAAACTATAAGAAACAGTACATCACTACAAGAAAACAGCATACAAAGCTAGTCTAAAGCTATCCTACATGTTACAACGATCGCGTGAGCGTGAGAATCACCTAAAACGGAGCTAAAACGCGAAATCTAGGGTTAAAGCAAGGTTCAGGGGCTTTTCTACGAGAAAACAGAACTTCCAGGGGGTTCCGGGCAAAAACCAGGGACCTAAATGTAATTAAAGGCTAGACGCAGGGGCTAACACGCAAAACTACTGGGACTGGACTGCGGGTCCTATTTCTAAATAACTCGGGGGCGTAAACAATAAAAACAGGGGCTAACTGTAAATATTTCCGAACGGCACAGGAGCGCGGGTTGATTTTTGAAAAGCGCAGGGATTCTTTAGCAATTCTGGCAGGCCGAACCGGTACGGGGGAGTTCCATCCGTTGGATCACGATCTGATGGTCCGGATCAAAGGGGACGGGGGTAAGGGGTCCGGCGGCGGCGATTGCTCGCCGGAGAGCATCCCCGTGGCGGCGGCTCGCCGGAGATGGCCGATCTCGGCCTTCCGGGCCCCGTTTTGGACGGGATCAGGCCCTGGAGGATGCTTGCGACACGCGTAATCCATCTGGGCAGTTGGCGCAGGTCTGCGGGGGTTGCAACGGCTCACGCCACGGCATGGGCGGCTCGAGTCAGCAGAGCTCGCCGGCGTGCGCGTGTTCCCGTGCCTACGGTGGCCTACGATCCATGATACCTAGCGCTAAAGGTCCGGGGGGAGATGTGGTGCTCACCAAGGTTCGGAACAGACTGGAACGCGGCGGCGTGGTGACCTCAACGGCAGACAGGCGGCAGAGGCGATCGGAGTTCGTGGGAGGAGCGGCTGCCGAGGGCCTCCGGGCTCCTAATCATCGGAGATCAACACGTGGAGGTCCTGTGAAGGTGCCAGTGGGATTAGGGAAGTCCGGGGATCGCCGGCGACGAAGAATTACGGGGGCGGAGTGGCTCACTGGCGGCAGCTTCATCACGAATTCCCGGCAATGCAGAAGCGTAGGATCCAATTACTAGGCTCGGGGAACTTCTGGATGGCGAGGGGAAGCGGACGCGGGGGTTGTCGTGGCTTGTGGCACGGTGGAGCCGCTGCTCAACGGCGAGGCAGAAAGGGCAACGCGGCGGAGCCAAGGGGGCGGCAGCGCTAGGGCTTTGGTGGCGGCTGTAGCGGCGAGGGTAGGAGGCAAAGGGAGTTGGGGATCCTACTTGTAGGGAGGCGGAGCACCCTTGGCGTGCGGGCCCAGCACGGAAGCCTCACCGGAGATCTCGGGTGGCAGGTGCGCGTCGGGGAAGAAAGGAAGAAGGGAGAGGGAAGGGAGGGCGCTGACGCGTGGGACCGGCCTAGCAGAGGGAGAAAGGGAGAGAGGGCGCTTGGGCTGGGGACAGAGGAAGACTTGGCCGATCGTGGCCCATGCGGGGAGAGAAGGGGGAGAGGGGAAATGGGCTGCCAGGGGAGAGGGCTGGCCCAGGAGGGAGGAGGGGAAGGAGAGCAGACCGGGCTGCTGGGTTGGGCTGCCTTCCTTTCTTTCTTCTCCTTTCCTTTTTCTTTTCTACACTCAAACTATTCATACAATTCTATTTGAATTCAAACAATTTTGAATTCAAACCCTATACACTCAACACAAATAAAATAATGCTCCAGCATGAATGCACAAACAAGTTGATCCTATAATAGATTTTATTTTCTTGTGTCATAGAATTACTTTAAATGCAAGATAAAATTAGAGAAAGCCCGGGAAGTTTTATTTAAGCCAAAATAAATTCATTAAAATTGAGAAAAATTACATTAGAGTGTTACAATGCATCACGTCAGCATACGAGGCAAGAGGCCGATTCCTGCGATCGGCCCCAAAAAGAAGAAAGAGGCTACATCACTGAAGAACAGGTCAGGCATGTCAGAAATCAACGGCCGGTTTCTTCTCATCTCCTGAGAAAATACCAGTATCAGTATCAACAGTGTCTCCAACGCGAGTCTGAAGAAGAAGAGTATGAGCGATGCACTGGGAAACGCCTCAGGAAGCGAGAGGATACACGAGATCATTGGCATTGCCCGTTCTTCAAATATTGCTGGGATTCCGATATGAAAAGACTACCTACCCTTGAGGATTATCCAGAATGCAATTCTCAGAAGCAAGATACAAGAAGCGCCTCAGTTTTTCAGCGTTTGGGACCAGGGCAACCCCGCCATGAACAAAACAAGTTGACTCATACAGCAGGAGATTCAGAAGGTGAGGAGGACAAGTATCACCGACCACGCTGGTATCCTGATGGGCTCAACCGGTCCCAGAAGCGGAGGGTACAGCGGCTGCGCAGCCTGGAAGAAGCCGAGGCCCAATACTTAGAAACATTAAGGAAGGCGCGGCCAAATTTGGCGGAAAAGGTCCACAACCCTCGAAAAGCAGAGAGTTCTTCCAAGAAGGTATGGCGACCCAAGAAGTCAAAAGCTGATGTGAAGACATCGGCTGTTGCACATATGGTGTTCGTTCTTCCTGTAGAGTTTCATGCACCAAGACTTGAGGAGGTGCTAGTGGCTCAACTTGACTTGGGGCCACGACCAGTCATTTTCGAGAAGCCCCGAGAAAAGAATTATAGGCACTTGAAGGCGTTATATCTCAAGGGGTATATAAACGGCCAGCCTGTCAGTAGGATGCTAGTCGATACAGGAGCAGCGGTTAATATAATGCCGTATTCAGTACTGCGCAAGTTGGGGCATTCTGTTAGTTACTTGATCAAAACCAATATCACGCTAAGTGACTTCAACGGACAAACTTCAGAGGCACAAGGAGTCCTCAGCGTGGATCTGATGGTAGGAGGTAAAACCGTCCCTACGTCGTTTTTTATGGTCAACAGCAAGGGATCATACACCGTTCTGCTCGGGAGAGATTGGATCCACGCCAATTGCTGTATCCCATCCACAATGCACCAGTGTCTGATTCAATGGGATGGAGATGAAGTAGAAGTGGTCCACGCGGATGACTCTGTTGAAGTTTCACATGCTACCATGAGTGTTTGGGACGCGGAGGACCAAGAACCGATCTCAGGGAACAGCTTGGAGGGCTGCGACCGCGTGGAAGCTACAAAAAACAGTGTGAGGCTGGTTTTATCCACTAGCCTTACGGAGTAGATTGGAAAGTAACCGGAAAGGCCGATCCCTGCGATCGGCCCCCAAAAAATAGAATCAAGTTATTTTTGTTATCCATGTTACATTATTATAATGATCGCAAAGAGGCCTGCTCGAGTAGCCGGCCATGTGATTTTAAAATAATACGTATTAATGCAAAGAACAAGTCGACCGATCCCTGCAATTGGCCAAATCCTTCTGCTTCATATTCTTTGTTTATTTGCAGTATCGACTTGATGGATGAAGGGAAGCTAGGATACAGGTTTACATCTGCTGACGAGCTGGAAGAAGTCGATATTGGTCTTAGGGATAAGCCACGGCCAACATTTATCAGCAAAAAGTTAAATCCGGAGTTGCAAGAGGCGATGATAATACTACTGAGAGAATATACGGATTGTTTTGCCTGGGATTACACAGAGATGCATGGGTTGGATAGAAGTATTGTTGAACATCGACTCCCTCTTAAGCTAGGATTTCGGCCGTTCCAGCAACGAGCACGATAAATGAAGGCCGAAGTCCTAGAAGAAGTCAAGAAAGAAGACGAGAAGATGATAACAGCAGGCTTCATCAGGCCATGCAGGTATGCCGAATGGATTTCCAGTATTGTGCCTGTACAGAAGAAGGACGGCCGATGGAGAGTCTGTGTAGACTTTAGAGATCTTAACAGAGCCACACCAAAAGATGAGTATCCGATGCCAGTTACGGAAACGTTGATCAATGCAGCTGCTGGTCATAAGATGTTGAGTTTTATGGATGGCAACGCTGGTTATAACTAGATTTTTATGGCTCCAGAAGATATTCACAAGACTGCATTCAGAGTACCAGGTGCAGTGGGATTATTCGAGTATGTGGTCATGACTTTTGGGCTCAAAAATGCTGGTGCTACATATCAACGAGCCATGAACTATATGTTTCATGATTTGATCGGCAAGCTGGTGGAGATTTATATTGATGACGTGGTGGTGAAATCTACAGCAGCTGAAGGATATTTAGGAGATCTACGGCAAATTCTGGAACGAACTAGGAAGTTCGGGCTTAGAATGAATCCTAAGAAGTGTGCCTTTGGTGTATCAGCCGGTCAGTTCCTGGGTTTTCTGGTTCATGAACGGGGAATTGAGATCGGCCTAAAAAGTCAAGAAGCTGTAAGAACAATGGTGCCACCTACTACAAAGAAGGAGCTCCAACAACTCATTGGCAAGATCAATTTTGTTAGGAGATTCATCTCCAATCTATCAGGAAGAATTGAGCCATTCATGGAGTTGGTGAAAATTAAAGCCAATGACGAGTTCCGCTGGGGGGGGGCAGAGCAACAACAGGCATTCGAAGAAATCAAAGAATATTTATCCAAGCCGCCTGTGTTAGTCCCACCCCAGCTGGGTAAGCCATTTTATGTTTATCTGTCAGTGGGTGATACTTCCATTGCTTCGGTCATCGTACAAGTACAGGATGGCAAGGAGAGAGTTGTTTTTTATCTCAGCAGGAGGATGCTAGATGCAGAGACAAGGTACCCTGAAATCGAGAAACTATGCCTTTGTCTATTCTTTACCTGTGCGAAGCTCCATCATATCCTGCTTTCTGCCGAGACAATTGTCATCTGCAAATTAGATGTTATCAAGCATATGCTATCGGCCCCGGTGTTGAAAGGCCGACTCGGTAAGTGGATGTTCGCTCTGTCAGAATTTGATATCCGGTACCAGCCTGCGAAAGTAGTCAAAGGGCAGGCGCTGGCTGACCTCATTGCGGAAAGGACTAGCTCAGACATAGCGGCGCTTTCCATCCGTGCATGGGCAATGTTTTTTGATGGGTCAGTCTGTGGAGATGGTTCTGGCATATGTATCTTGCTCGTCTCGCCTCGGGGGGCAACACACTCCTTTTCAATCAGATTGCCAACACCTTGTACCAATAATCTAGCCGAGTATGAAGCAGTGCATAAAGGTATGAAGTTACTTCTCGAAGCTGGAGCAGAAGCAGTAGAAGTTTTTGGGGATTCAAAGCTGGTCATCTCTTAGCTCATGGAGACATACCGATGTGAGAGAGAGTTGTTGTTTCCCTTGTGGAGACAATGCCAGGAACTAATGGCCCAGTTCAGATATATAAACTTCTACTGGATACCAAGGGTGCAAAATTCTGAGGCCAATGATCTTGCCCAGATGGCTTCCGGTTACAAGGACACGGCGGATGGAGCTGATTTTCCAATAAACCTACTGGATCAGGGGGATTGGAGAGCCGATATCTTCAATTACTTGAAGGATCTGGCTCGGGGGGCACCTAAGAGGATACACTACAGAGCCATTGTGACACCTCAGGTATATGGGAGCCAGACTTAGTGCATTGCGTGTAGGATGTACTCTTGTGTGTTGTTTAAGGACAAGATTTTAGGGTGTTTTCTGTAATTCTAGAAAAATATAGGGTTTAAAGTGCAAAATGTGTGTGGGAGTGGATAATTTTGAAATATAGGAAGGGCTGTTTTGCAAATGATGCTTTTACTTTTAAACCATTGTAAAGAGTGAAAACAAATCAGGGAGTTGTTTGAAATGTAAAACTTAAATAGGTTTTAAAAGAAATTTGACTAGTTGTATGGTTTTCAAAATAACTTGGAAACCTCAACTCTTCTGAAGGTGAACCCTAAAGCAAAAGTGTAGAACTTTTTATTCTCTACACTTTTGGTTTTTGGAGCATTTTCATTTGAGCTCTAGTTTAAAAGTTACTCAAGCTTTACAGTGAGCCCCCTGAAATTTTGAACATTTGCAACCGGGTCCTCGTCGTCCACCTCCAGCTGCTCTGCTCTACCCGAGAGCTGCTGCCGCCGCCACTTAACTCCGGCGAGCTGCCCCGGCCGCCACCTGCCCCCGCGCCGCTTGCCAGTGCCACCTCCACCTCCAGCGCACCTGCCCCGCCGCTTGTCAGGCCCTGGTGGCCATTTCCCGAGCCGCCACGCCGCTCCCCTGCTCTCCGCGGCCGCCACGACGTCGCCAGCGTCCAGCTCCTCCTTGCCGCGCCCCAGTGCTTCTCCGAGCGTATAAAGCTCTTCAGCACCTCGTGAGCAACCCCTTTTCGCCTTTTTCCCGAGCTCACATCACCCCCGGTCGTCTTCTTCCTCGCATCGCCGCCGTCCAAGCTTCGCCGCCGTTCGGCCTCGCCGTCGGTAGCCTCCTCCAGAGCATCCCACCCTCGATCCAGACCCCCATCAGCACCACATCACCCTCCTGAAGCTCACAGCACCGGCCGTTTTCCATTTCCCCCACCGGAGACGCCTGCCCACGAGCACGCCGCCGCTCCTCCGCCGCCGCAGCTCGGCCTCGTCTCCGTCCCACTACTCCGCCGTCCCCCAGCCCCTGCCAAGTGGAGCAACAGCACCACATCAACCTCACGAAGCTCTCCAGGCACTTGTCGTCCACCCCCGACCCTCCAGTCACCGGAACGCCGCCGCCAAGCTTGCAGCCGCCGCCGCCGCCTCTATCCACCGTCGCGCCGCCGCTACAGCTCCTCTCCGGCCCAACTCCGGTCATCCTTGAGTCCGCCGTAAGCCCCTGAGCAATTTCCCTCCTTTTTCCCTCACCGCCGGCGAGCTATCTTGCCGGAATTGCTCGTCGTCGATCTGTCCCCGAGAAGAAAGCCGGCCAGGGACCGGATTGCTCTGTTTTAAAAACTTCCAGGGGTCTGTTTGCAAAGAATCAGTAACCTTTTCCATTTCTTTTTCAGCCAGATTTGAAAATTCATAGGAAATGGTAGAAAAATCCAAAAATGGTAAAACCAGTTCTGTTGTGTTCATAAAGATGAGCTCTGCAACTTTTGTTACTAAGGTGTAGTTTGAAATCAACTAGTTTTGAGGTTATTTAAATGTTTTCAAAAAGGGATCTTTTGTGTATAACTTGTGTGATTTAAGTTTATTTCCTGCAACTCTTGGTTACTAGTTAGTTCAAGTAATGTTTAGTTTTGTGTGAATTATCCAAGATCAGTACAATTTTGTAAATTGAGTAATTTTCAAAATTGGTCAAAATAAGTTCAAACAACTAAGATTTGAGTATAATTACTACTAAATGTGTTTGAACCTATGATTAGGAATAATTTGCCTTAGCTTTGTGATATTAGTGTTTGATGATTTTGTCATTGTATTGTTGATGTTGAGTGTGTATTGATCTGTTAAATTACAACTTTATTGTGAAGGAAAGACTTAACATGTTTGTTACTAAAAATCAATCCTTGCATATCATGTAGACTCGTCGACGCTTGAAGACGGAGACTACGAGTTGATCTTGGAACCCGAACCTGGGCTATCTGAAGACTCCGTCCAAGTTACTGAAGAAGTGACTGAAGCCCCGAACCGACATTCGGAAGTTTTTAACTCGTCTGACCCTAACTTCACTTCCGAAGGCAAGCCCCGGTGCACATCCCAATATTTCAAGTTATTACAAATTCATTAATATATTATATATTTTGCATTACGTCTAGGAGTTGAGATGAAACCCTAGTTGCATGATATCTTAGGAAACCAATGGATTGTACCGAGTCCTTATCGCTTAGGTGCTCTGCTAAATAGGACCGGTAAAAGTCGAGTGATTTCCTGTCACTCGCGCGATATAGGAGTTGCTTGTTTACAATTCTGCAACCACTATAAGGATGACGGACAGGGTCATGTGTTGTATCATGACCTGAAAGTTTACCCTGTCTGTTTTGATAAAAGCTTTAAGGTCGAAATGTGTGGTAGTGGTGGCTAAGCGTTTGAAAGTACTAGCCACATGCCGTGAAATATGGTAAGCGGTAAGCCTAGTAACCGATCAGCCCAGCAAGTGGACATACCTCCCACCACTCGTATTTTGGTTTTTCTTGTTACTCGATTCGACGTGTGGGAATACGTGTTGCAAGGGCAACCAGGAGTACGGGTTTGTAGTCGCGCTACAGCCGTACGTCCTGCACACATTGGGTGTGCGTATGGTCCTGCAGTCGCTTGTGGTGGCCCTGATCCACGACCCGGAATGAAAGGCAAACGGTTGCTTCGGAATCATCGTTGGATGTTCCAAGCGTGTGTGTTAGGTTTACCTTGCAAGGTTGAAATTCGGTCCGGATTGTCCGCCTCTCACGAGAATTGAGATTGCTTATCCCTTTTACCACATAGAGTAAAAAGTGTAAATGATGATGGAAGAATCTTGTTGATTGATAATCTCTATCTTGCTTGTTTAGTATAGGTGCTTACCTAGAATGGTTAATCAAGCTAGAATCTGAAAGCTAAAACTTGAAATAGATTATACTCTTTGTTGCTTTTCAGCTGAAAAATAAACCCAGAACCTTACCATACCTTCATGAGTCTAGTTAAGGGCTAAAGTATACCCAAACCCGGGTAAGTCTTGCTGAGTATTAGTATACTCAGTCTTGCTAAAACTGCTTTCAGGTATACCGGTTGAGAACCAGGTTGATAGTGCGTCCTGCCCCTTTGCTGTTCCGCCTGGTTGGTCCGTGGAATGGGATCCGTCCCCGGCCAGCATTGACCCCTCGGAGTGACACCATCGACTGGGCTACGCATGGTGCTGCTGATGGCGACGTTGTTAGTCGCGTTATCTTTTCGCTATGACTTTGGTCAATGGGTGTTTACCCGTTGCTTTTAATAACCCTTTGTTTATTTTGCTCTAGACAGGGCTGGAGAAAAACTGGTTTGTAATAACACTGCTTACTATGTGATAAAGGCTTGCGCTGTTATGCACCTGGAGTTCACCTTGTATGAGTATAACCTACTCCGATCCTGCGTAACCGTGGTTGCATCGGGCGTTGACCCGACAGACCCATGAGTTGTTTCGTTTGAAGTGCATTTGAGATCATCTGGTCTTTGTAAATGATGATTAATGCGCTTGAACCGGAATAATTCAGACGGTTCTGCCACAGCCATGAAGTACGTCATGATAGGGGACGACTTGTTCTACAGGACTCTGGAAGGATTACTACTTAAGTGCTTAGGGCCGATTGAATCCAATCAGCTTCTACATGAAGTCCATGAAGGAACGTGTGGTACTCATCAATCAGCCCACAAGATGAAGTGGTTGATCAGGCGCTCGGGATATTATTGGCCTGATATGCTGGAAGATTGCTTCAAGTATTATAAAGGATGCCAGGCCTGTCAGAGGTTTGGAAAAATACAAATAGTACCAGCATCAGTAATGAACCCTATCATCAAACCATGGCCATTCAGGGGCTGGGGCATGGACATGATCGGTAAGATTAATCCTCCATCGAGTAAGGGCCATCAGTTTATTTTGGCCATCACAGATTATTTTACCAAATGGGTAGAGGCTGTTCCTATGAAGTCAGTAACATCGAGGGACGTCATCAATTTCGTCAAAGAACACGTTATTCATAGGTTTGGGATTCCTCAGACCATTACAACAGATGGAGGGTCGGTGTTTATATCTGATGAATTCAAAAAGTTCACTGCCGACATGGGGATTAAATTGATCAGGTTGTCTCCATACTATGCCCAAGCAAATGGACAAGCCGAAGCGTCCAATCAGAGCTTGATCAAGCTGATCAAAAGGAAGATTGATGAATATCCACGTCGTTGGCATGAAGTATTATCGGAAGCGTTATGGGCTTATCGCGTTTCATGCCATGGTGCAACAAAAACTTCACCATATCATTTAGTATATGGGCAGGAGGCCGTATTGCCATACGAAATTACGGCCGGTTCAAGACGGATAGAGTTTCAGAATGAGTTAACTGCTGAAGAATATGCAGCACTAATGAGCAACAATGTGGAAGACATTATAGAACTCAGGCTTTGGTCGCTGGAAAAGATCAAAGAAAATAAGGCCAAGGTAGCCCGCGCGTACAACAGGAAGGTTAAACCGAAGGAATTTCAAGTTGGGGATTTAGTGTGGGAAGTGGTGCTACCATTGGGGACTAAGGATGCGGCATATGGTAGATGGTCTCCGAATTGGCACGGGCCTTATAGAGTTGATCAAGCTCTGCCAGGGAACGCATACATGCTCGAAGAACTGGATGTGGTGAAATTTCCGATGGCTGTCAATGGTCAGCATCTCAGGAAATATTTCCCGAGCATGTGGGAAGATGAGTAATGAAGCCGATGTAAGGCATCAGGCTTTGGATTAACCCAATTAGGGTATTTATGAGGGAAGCCGATGTGATACATCGGGCTACAAGTGGAAATAGTCGAGTACTTTGTGACACCTCAAGTTGGCCTGATCGGTATCTCGTGGTATACTAGACTGCAGGTTAGCATCTATCGGGTACCTTGGAAGCCGGTGCAATGCATCAGGCTGTAAGGTGGGACGAGATAAGCAAGCCAGATCCGGAAAGAAAAAAGCAGCGTCAGTCCGTGCACAGGGCTGAAGGTTGAACAGCCGATGTTAAACCATCGTCTTTAGGAGCAATAATCGGGCCTTGCAAATCCTGGGTCTCGATAAAAGCAGAGAGGATGATTGCAGATGTCTCTTGATCTTAAAAGAACAGGCAAAGAAGTCGACTGCGGAGTACTCTTGTTATTAACGAGATCATGTGAAGGGTATTTGAGTTCTTGGGATTTTTTATCTCTTGTTATTAACGAGATCATTTGAAGGGTACTCGAGTTCTTGGGATTTTGAGTTCTTGGGATTTTCTTATCCAGAATAAGAAAGTTTGAGATTGGATTCGGTAATTCAGGAAAAGAGGCCGATGCGATGCCATCGGACTTTGAAAAATTGGATTTTTAAACACTGGATTGCTGAAACAAAAGGGTTCATTTACAAGGAATTATGGCAAAAGAAGCCAATCTACCGGCTATGCGCACGACGGAGGAAGACTCTATGAACTACCACCAGTAAGTCCCTAAGATCTTGCGGCGTTTGTACGGGGGGGATGCGCTGGTGTCATCGCTGCTGCTGCCATCATTGCCACCGGTGCTGTTGCCGTCGCCTCCATCATCGCTGGTATCGTCGTTGGCATCCCCGGTGTCTTCTGAAGTCGACGATCCGCCACGCAAGAATCCTCCTGCTACTGAGTCGTTGTTGGTGGAAGTCTCCTTGGCATCTTCTTCTGAGAAAGAGAGGAAATCATCATCCCAGGAATCTTCATCGTCATCTTCGTCCAGGTCCCCATGAAGGAGAATCTGGAGGTCTTCATCGTCGGTCAGGGGCTCATCGTCCTCTGACCAAGTGTTGTAGTCCCACTCCTCTACGTCCCAATGTAGAGGAGCGAGAGCTTCATACGAAGCTATTGGATCGAACTCCGGCGTCGCCTCTCTGGAGGTGTTGGAGTCAGGAGAAGTGATGGAGATTATGGAAGAAGACGAAGGGGAATTGGAGGAAACAGAGGAAAAAGAAGCCATTGTCAAGGGATGCAGAGTGTGTTGATACGACTAATGCACGGGGGAAGAAGATGGGTAGAAACAAATCCACCGATAATAGTTTATAAAGGCAGAGATAGAAGGCGAAGCGGTGTTATCGCGATTTCCGAGGAAGAAGTTGAAAGGTCGCATCCGACGGCATTGGAAGGCAGCGCGCGCGTGCAGGCCTTGGAAGTCGAAGGGCTGCATCTAATGGCATGGAAGCGGTATGAGCATGCGCAAGTCTAAGAAGTCGAGGAGGCAATGGTTTCGGAATTATCATTACCAAAACCAGGGGGGCATGTGTTATCGCCATAATTTGACTGGGCCAAGGGATGGGCCGAAAGCAACATGGGCTGAAAGAAATCATCGTAATGGTCTGCAAATCGGCCTCTGTGCGAACGTGTCAAGGGCCAGGGTGGCCGTGTGTCTAAGGATAGTTTAAAAATAGTAAGTTAGAGATTGTGCTGTAATCAGCTAGGGTTAGTTAGAAAAGATCAAGTCTCCGGACTATAAATATGTATCGTGAGATTCAATCATTCACAACAAACTCTCGGCGCATCGCCACCCCTTCGTCAAGGGCTTTTTTCAGGTAATCGTCATGCTGCTCCGATCATGTTCCACATGGTCGGAGCAATGTTGCTTTTATCTATTTATCATTGTGTTTCTCGTACTGAAGCGTTTTTGATGGCGTGCAACACTAGTTATCTTAAACGATTATGATGCTGCATTGGTTTTGAATAGTAAATCCATGTTTTGCTTGCTATTCGTAATCGTTTAGCTGTTCTTGTACGCGATCTCGGGTGCAAGAGCAGTGCCTTGTTCTGTTACTGCTTAGTAGATCTAATCTGTTATGGTAGTTCTTTATATTACAAAGAATTGGTTTAACATCCGTGTGATTAGGCCCTTCAAACGCGTTGAATGTTCCAGCTGCATGTTTGGTGCCTTATGGTAACCTGACGAGGGATTGTTCTGGGAATTGACTTGTTAAGTTGGTTTTTAGGCCTCTCTTCGGATTAGCATATTGTTATCTTTCATGTTCGTTAGGCTTAACCACGCGTAGGATGTTCCGGTCATACGGTGAAAGCTTTTATTGTCGCAGATTGGATTAGCCTGGCAATTACAGAACATGCTTTTATTCTCCTATCGGATTCATATGAAGCGTTCGTATGTTTAGTAGATCCGATCTATTAAATGTAGCAATCGGCTTCTTTCAGCCGATTCTAACAGGTACCAGAAGGTCCAATCTAGCACAACGATTCCATCGGCTTCTTTGGCTGATCTAGGGATCGTTGTCAGAGCCGATCACGGCTCGGACTAATGTTTAATTTGGCTGTGTACGCAGGAAAATTGCTGACGAACGGTTTCTACACCTTCCTGATCAGGTATAGGTCAGGTGGCACGCCTAGCACTTCACTAAGCCAGGGCGTGTGCCGGACTTTTGGGCTGTTGACCGAGGGACCGGGGCCCACCAGCAGTCCCGGAAGCCTCCCGGCTCCTCGTGTTGCCTGTCGCTGCTCGCCAGTGGGTTTTGACCGACAACAGCTGCGCCGTAGGATACGAGTAGCTTCAGTGCTTCTTGGGTCGACGCCGAGGGGTTAGTTTGTGCTCCTGGATGTAGTCGATGAAGGCCACACTCTAGTTGACCTCGATCAACAAGACCTCTCGGTCATGTTCCTTGGGACCCTGAGCGATGGAACTTGAGTCTGGTGCCCTGATGGAAGGGTGATGCAACTCGTGAATGAAAATTCCCGGTGGGATGTTAGCTCGATTAGAACCCAGTTTGGAGAGCACATCCATGCCCACATTGTTGTCGCGAACCACATGCTGAATTTCCAGCCCCGAGAACTTTTTCTCAAGCTTGCGTATTTCCATAACATAGGCATCCATGGTGTCCTTGTTGATGTCCCACTCCCTATTGACTTGTTGAACCACCAGTAAAGAATCACCATAGACGAGTAGTCGCTTGATGCCTAGAGAGATTGCCAGGCATAGCCCGTGCAATAATGCTTCATACTGGGCCTCGTTCTTAGAAACGTCGAATAGTATTTGAAACGCCTACTTGAGCTATTCTCCTCTCGGGCTGATGAAAAGTACTCTCGCACCACCGCCACCGAGCTTGAGTGAGCCGTTGAAGTACATGACCCAATGCTCTGGCTGGTTGGTCTTGATGGTTGCCTAGGGCTTGAAGTCGACTAGTGCTTGCGTCTTGATGGCTGTCCAGGGCTTAAAGTCGAGTGTAAGGGCTCCTAGCTCCACGGCCCACTTGGAGATGCGCCCGATTGTGGAGGATATCCGCCAATAGGAAGTTGGAGACCACCAGGATATTGTATGCCTAAAAGTAGTGGTGAAGCTTCCTGGAAGTGATGGGTATACCGTAAAGTATTTTCTGAATTGTTGGGTAACGAACCTTAGATTCAGAGAGGACTTTGCTGACAAAGTAAACTGGTCGCAGCACCTCAAAGGCGTGGCCTTCCTCCCGGCATTCCACCATGATTGCTGAGGTGATGACATGAGTAGTCAGGCGATGTAGAGTAGCAGGTTCTCGCCTAGTTGGGGAGCCGTTAGGATAGGTGGTGAGTGCAGATGGTGCTTGAGGTCTTGCAGCGCCTGGTTTGCCTCCTCAGTTCACTTGAACTTGTTGTGGAGCTTGAGCAATTTGAAGAAGGGTAGACCCCTTTCTCCAAGTCAGGAGATAAATTGGTTCAGAGCTGCCATGCAGCCAGTGAGCTTCTGGACGTCCTTGATCATCTTTGGAGCATCCATGGCTGTGATCGCGTTTATCTTCTCCGGATTTGCTTCAATCCCACGGTGACTTACAATGAACCCGAGCAGTTTGCCTTGGAGCACGTCAAAGACGCACTTCATCAGGTTAAGCTTCCATTGGAACCATCGCAAGCTTTTAACGGTCTCTTTGAGATCAGCGATGAACTCATCATGGGATCTGATATTGATGACCACTTCATCCATGTAAGCTTCAACGTTGTGGTGCAGCTGGTCTGCGAGGCATAGTTGGATGGCCTATTGGTAGGTGGCTCCTGTGTTCTTCAACCCGAATGACATCATGGTGTATGCGTATGCTCCAAAGGGGGTGATGAACGCCGTTTTGATCTGGTCTTCCTCCTTGAGAGCTATCTGATGATAGCCCGAGTAGCAGTCGAGGAAGGAGAGCAAGACGCAGCCAGCCGTGGAGTTGATGACTTGGTCGATGCGTGGGAGGGCGAAGGGGTCCTTCGGGTAGTGTTTATTAAGATCAGTACAATCCATACACATCCTCCATTCATTGTTATTCTTTTTCAATACAAGTACAGGGTTAGCTAGCCACTCTGGGTGGTAAACTTCTTTAATAAAACCAACCAAGAGTAGTTTTGCTAACTCTTTCTTGATGGCCTCCCTCTTGTCGGGGGCGAAGCGTCGTAGTTGTTGCTTTTTTGGAGTGGCTTTAGGGTCGACTTTTAGGCAATGCTCAATCAACTCCTTGGGCACCCCTGGCATATCCGCTAGTTTCCATGTGAATATGTCCCGGTTAACCCTAAGGAAGCCAATAAGCGCGCTTTCCTATTTGTCACCTAAGCCGTCCCCGATCAAAACAGTCTTGGACGGGTCGCCCTCTTGCAGCTGGATGGTCTTGAAGCCGGCGTTGCTGGGGTTGGGTTTAACCCTCGACTGACTAGGCTGCTGGTTGGAGATTTCCATCTCTGTGTTGGTCAGCTTCAGCGTGGCCGTGAGTACTTCTGCAGATGGCTCTGGCACGCGTGAAGTCGTGGCGTACTTGATCGTCTCCTGGTCATAGTCGTATGGCTTCTTCAGGTCACCACGGAGTGTGAGTACACCTGTCTTGCCTGACATCTTAAGTAGCAGGTAGATGTACTGGGGCACGGCCATGAATTTGGCTAGTGCCGATCTACCAAGGATGGCATGGTACGATGAGTCAAAATCCGCCACCTCAAACTTTATGTACTCGGTGCGTTAGTTGTCTTTTGTCCAGATGGTGACTGGCAGGACCACTGACCCGAGTGGTGTAGCCGCGTTGCCCGGGATGATGCCGTAGAAGGGAGCTTTGCTAGGAGTGAGCATCTTGGAGATGTCCAGTCCCATCTTCTTCAGGGTACTCGCGAAGAGCAGGTTCAGGCCGCTCCCACCATCGATGAGTACTCGGGTGAGCTGTGAGCACGCCACGACAGGGTCTAGAATGATTGGGAATTTTTCTGGCTCAGAGAAGCTGGTCCATTGATCATCCCTGGAAAAGGAGATTGGGACCTCGCTGTATCTCAGAGGCCTTGTCGTGGCTGGCTCCACTGAGAGTATTTCGCGCTGAGTTAGCTTCTGCACGCGCTTGGATGGGAATCCGCCGTCTCCGACGAAGATGATGTTGAGGACGTTCTTCGGATCCTAGAAGGCTTGAGCCCCCGACTTGTCACCTCCTTCATCATCCTCCTTGTCCTTTCGCTTTCCTGCTTTGTGGAGGGGTGGTGTGTTGAGTGATTTGCGGATGGTGACACACTCGAAGAGCGTGTACCATGACTTCGGGTGTATCGCGCATTGTTTGTGCATGACTTGCTCGTATTCCGAGTGGTTGTTCCCTGACTTCTTGCCATGCGGGTTACGCTCGACAGCCGCGACTTCATGGTTTGGCTTGCGCTTTCGTGTGTTCCCCGAGTGGTTCCACTGGCTTTTGTCAAAGTGGTCGTTGCCACTGCCTTGTTTGTCGTGGTTGCGCTTAGGTAAGAGGTCGTTTTCCTCATCCTCCTGGTCAACCCACCGCGCCATCATGGCGTGCAGCTCCACGGCAGTAGTCGAGCGGTTGCGCCCGAAGTCATGGTACGTGTTCTTCGAGAAGAGGCTATTTTGGAAGCAACGGATGACGTCCTCATCGGTGATGTTGGCGATGGTGGCGCGCGTCTCGAAGAAACATCGTTTGTAGGACCTCGAGGTCTCGTTCATCTCTTGCTTCACCTGGGACAGGTCCTGGCGAGTGCCCGCCCTGATCATGGATCCCTGGAAGTTGTCGATGAAGGCCCTCTTGAGATCCTCCCACGAGTCGATGGAGTTTGGCTTGAGGCTTTCAAGCCACGTGAGGGGAGTGGACTCCAGGGCCACCGGGAAGTAGAGATCTTTGGTGGAGTTGGATCCCCCTAAAAATTCAATAGCAACGGAGTAGCATTGAATCCACTGGCGTGGGTCCTGCTTACCATCGTACTTGGGGATTCTGACTGGTTTGAAGTCCTTTGGATAGGACTTGTCGGTGATGATGGTGGTGAAGAGGGGAAGCGGTCGTTGTTGTCGTCATCGTGGTGCCTACCGGTACGGTCCCTTCTCCTCGCTTCAATGACAAGCCGTGCATTGCGGCATTCATTGATCTTCTGCCTGAGGTCGATTGTGGGAGTGTCATGGCGGTTGGCCTCGACTAGATCTTGGCCGTGATGCCTTGCCCCATGCTGGTTGAGAGGGGGTTGTTGTACTTCTTGTTCTTTGTTGACACGTGCGGATGGGTGGCCTTCTGTAATACCCTAATTTAAAATTTCCAAGATTTATAATGGATTTAATTTGGCTCCATTAATTTTCTAAGGATTTATTGTGTTCAGTTTGCATTAACCTAATTAAATTATACAAAGAATTAAAATTTATTTTAGGAACAACATGATTGTGCATTCATGCTGGTGCATATGTTTTATTGGAATGAGTGCACAGGGTTTGAATTCAAAAGTTCATTTGAATTCAAATAGATTTGAGCTTCAAAAGGAGTAGAAAAGAAAAAGAAAAGGAGAGAGAAAAGAGAAGTTAGCCCGGCAGCCCATCCCTTCCCTCTTCCAGCCCAACTTCCCCCTCTTCCCTCTTGGGCCAGCCCCTTTCCCCGGCGGCCCATCTCCCACTCCCCTCTCCCTTCCCTCCCGCGACCCACCTCGCCGCGCTCGGCCCAGCAGCCGGCCTGCTCTCCCCTTCCTCCCTCTCTCTCTGGCACAGCGACCCCACATGTCAGCGCCTCCCCTCTCCTCTCTTTCCTCCTCCCCGCGCACCGGCCGCCCAAAATCTCTGGCGAGCCCTAGCGCCGGGCCCGCACACCGAGATCCCCAGCCCGGCCTTTATCTGGACTGACTTCTCTTTTCTCTCTCCTTTATCTGGCCCGCACTCGTGGAGATCCCGTGGACCCCCTGCACCTCATCTCCTACCCTGCTGCGCCCCAAACCCTAGCGCCGCTACCCCGTTCTGCTCCGCCGCACCGAGCCTCTGCGCCGCCGTGCACCCGTCGCTCCGCCTCGCCGCCAGGAAGCTTCCCGAGGCTTCCACTCTCGACCCCGAGCCCTGCCACGCCGGAATCGAGCCCGAGGACCGCCGCCGGTATACTGCTCCGCCCTTGCGATTCCTCACCGCCGATGATCCCCGGACCTCCCTAACCCCCGTAGAACCTTTGCAGGATCTCCACGAGTCGACCCATGGTGACCAGAAGCCCGGAGAGGCCTGCATCAGTTCTCCCCACGAGCGCCGCCCGTCCCCGCCGCTCGGCCCTCGTCGTCGGCCATCCTGCTCTGCTTCTTTGGCCCGTTCAAGCCCTTGGTGAGCACCACATCATCCACCTGGTCGTCTTGCGCTAGATTTTGTGGACCAAGGCTCGCTCTTGTAGCCGGAACGCTCGCGCCGGCGATGCACCGCCGTGCCGATCCGCCCCCGTCGTCGTGCGCGCCGCCTGAGCCCTCCCCGAGCCCCGCAGTAGCCCCAGGTGGATCACGCATGCTGCGCTGAACCTTCCAGACCTGAGCTCGAGTAGTTTTGACCCCCGAAGCGCCGTTTAGGGTGAAGTCCGGTGAGCCGAGCCGCGCGCCGCCGCGGAAGATGATCTTCGGCGACCCAGCGCCGCCACCCCCGCAACCCAAACCCCCCAAGCACCCGATCTGTAACGAGCGGCCAGGATTAGATCGTGACCGAGCAGACCTGGGCCACCCGATCGAGATCTAGCGGTCCGAAGCCAAAGGTACCGGTTCGCTCTTGTAATCTTGTTAAAGAGCCCCTGAGTTTTCCAAAAATCATCCCGTAGTCCACCCTAGTTCAAAAATAATTCCAGTTAGGTCCTGTTTTTAAGGTTTAGGCCCCTGAGCTTCCTAGAAATAGTACCCGCCGTCCATCCCCTATGTTTTTGCGTGTTAGACCCTAGGTCTAACCTTTAATTAGGTTTAAGTCCCTAGTTTTTTCGCAGGACCCCTTAGAACCTCCTATTTTCTTACAGAAAAGCCCCTGGACCTTGTTTTAACCCTAGTTTTCACATCTTAGCTCCGTTTTAGGTGGTTTTCACGCTCTTGCGATCATTGTAATGCGTAGAATAATTTTAGCTTAGTTTTGTGTGCTATTTTACTGTATTCTTGTACTTTTCCTTATCTTTTGCCATTATTTGTATGTATGTGCATGTGTGGACCATGTGTTGGTGTTGCGATCATGAGTAGACGTTGAGCCATCGAAGAAGTACCAGGAGCCACTTTCTTCAGAGCCCTTTGAGCAGCAATAGGAGAACCTTGAGGAAGGCAAGTATAACATGAATATCCTATCACTTTTAAATACAATTTCATACTGCATTTTAATTCTGTATGCCTATAAGGATTTCCAAGCCACGTTTATCCTTTATATAAATACCTTGGGTTGCATCTTGGTTAGTTGTGCTAGGTGCTGCGCTCTCACATATAATGGTCCTTTATAATTAATTTGATTAATGGTATATGCAACTTGATTCTGAGAGTGGCCCTCTGTGCTGTGTGCTTGAGCGGCTAACGTCTCGTTAAAATATGTTTTTGTTAGAAACATGGTTTAGGGAGCCAGCATGGTGCTTAGTGCTTTGTTGGCCACTCTCCATAAGGACAAGTTCATAGAGCGACAACCTGGGACAACCGTGCAACCACAAGACTGGAATGGGACGGTCTTCACTTACTAATTAGGTCATTTTGGTTTGGGAGTAACTTACCTGCGGGGCAAGAGGGGTGGTAAGCTTCAATGGTCCCTGCTCCTCCGGCTTGGTCTGTGCTGTGTGCTTGTACCCCCGTGAGGTGGGCCCCATCGTTGCTGATCTAGAAACCTTAGTAGTTACACCTTACTAACGTGATTCTTTGTAAAGGTCTCGTAGTGCGCTCGCTAGTCATCTCACCTAAGGAAGTGTGATGAACAACTAGCTTAGCTCACGACTTGTGGGTAAAGTTGTGCAACCTCTCGAGAGTGTAAAACTGGTATACTAGCCGAGCTCACGGTCATGAGTGGCCCAGATCCTCCGTCTGATTAGTGGGGTTTATCTTTGGTGGTTTGGCTTGGCTCTCAGTAGACTCATGGTCAATTTTGATTAATTTTTATGCAACTTGGGTTATGGTGATTCATCCACTTGTAGTAAATAGCTTAAATAAAATTTGCCAAGATTAAAAGCTAATGCAGTTGAGTGAGCTAACCTTAGAGCCTCATAATTCGTGTTATACTTGTTGAGTACAAGTTGTGTACTCACACTTGCCTTCTCTACTCTTCTATTCTCTTTGGAACATCTTCGACTGCGTCTCAGTACCAGGCAACATGGAGGACTACATCAGCGGACTTGACGATTTCTAGGCATTGTCTCCCAGCCGACGTCCCTGTGGCGCCCTGTTCTTCATATATTTATTTTACGCTTCTGCATTCCTTGAACTGATTCTTGATTCAGTTGTAATAAAGATATTCATTTATAATTTATACGCTTTTATTTTGGGCTACGTGTTGTGATATCTTGATAATTCTATTGTATATATGCGTGACTTGATCCTGGCGCATATATGATTGCTCGATTTATGTTCTTATAAATTGGGTGTGACCCCTTCGTTGCACTGACGGTTATCGTTCCTTCGACTCCCGTAGCCTCCTCCTAGGGTGTGACTGACCAGCGTGGTATCACCATGGTGCTTAGACCTCTAGGGTTGATTCCGAGTGGGAGACACTGGATGTTGCCCACTGAGTTGCACGAGTACGCGCTGGGTCAAGTACTGCAGCCTTTGTATCTGAGGATTGGATGGGAGTTGTTGAGCTAGGAGTGCTGCTTCTGCGATTTCGCTAATCGGCGTACGGTACTTGCAATCTGCGACTACTGCAAAAGCATTGTTAAGATCCCTTGGTACGCGGGCATGATTCTGCGCGTTGCGCCCGCGTTGAGCTTGCTTGGCATTCTTTGCCCGCCGGATCCTCTGGTGCTCCTCATCTTCATCTTGGGGAGCATCAGTTGTGGGCTCATGGTCTGAGACATCCGCGAGTTGTTCGTTGTCGTACTGGGGGTCCAGCTCATCTTCCTCCGCATTGTGAAGGGAGGCCATGCAGAATTGATGATCCGGCGAGTGGTTAGCCCTAAGGCTATGGTCGAGTAGCTCTGTGCTACTTTCTCCTTCTTCCGCGATGGGAGAAACAATTCTACCCTCCTAGAAGGGTAGTTCCTGCATGAAGGCCACAAGGCGGGACTCATAATCAAGTAGTTCGGAGAGCTCAAAGCCCTTCCAGTACACGAAACGTCCTTGCGGCGTTGATGTGATGGTTAAACCCAGATGGTGGCCCAAAAACGATTCGGAGTGGCCATCGCGTTGCGGGGGGTCTTCAAGAGTGGGGGTCGCCCGACAAGTGGTGACTCCCTCGTCTCCGAGTCCTTCTCGGGAGCGGCTTGAAGGTGTAATACTGCGCGGGGAGTACTCTTCGTTGGAGTCCGAGTGGAAGTCGAAAACGGGGGCCGCCCGGCAAGTGGTGGCTCCCACGTCGTTGATCTTGAGCACTAGATCTAAATCCTCCTCCAAGTCGGAGAGGGATTTAGATCATGAGGTCTTTTCAAGTCGATTTGAATCCGACCCGAATAGATGTGGTGCGTCACAAGTGGAAGTCGCATTGAAAATGGACATTTTTTCGATCTACTAGGCCAGATCGGGAAGCAGTAGGGAGTCCCTGTCCACCCTTATATAGTCTGGAGGGATAGGTTTATATGGAAGTCCTAGTCGGCTACAAGTCCAGGAGTCCTACCCAAGTACTTCTTGGGTAGTGTCCTACCATGTCCGACTAGTCTAACTACTCTACAAGTAATCCTACTGCATTACGAGTTGTTACAACAGATGTAGGGCGTGGGCCATGTCCCACCTAGGATAAGTATGGCACGTGTACAGTCCCGTGCACCCGGGTCTGACACGTATTATGCTCTCGACAGCCCGAATCTGTCTAAACCTTGTGTTCCTTGCACCTTTGAGTTCCTGATCTCGGTGATACCACCTCAGGGGTATCCCTCATTGGGCGTGGCGGTAAAACACCGACAGATCGTGTCGATGAGGGGCCCATCGATGGTGACAATAGTGATGACGAACTTGATGACATGATATCCTGAACTAGTTGTTGCATCACACAAAAGCGTAGCTATTGGTTGGTAGTGCCAAGGGGTTAGCAAACTTTCAGATAGTGAAAAAATAGCAGAGGAAAATGTATACGAGCGATCAAAGGGACATCCGAAACACTGGACCGTGCTTCATTTCATACTTGAGCTGTTGATTCTGAAGGCTAAGCATGGATGGTCAGACGGTAGTTTCAATGATCTGCCGTGTGTCTTAGCTTGGGTGCTTCCAAAGCCAAATAAAGTGCCAGCCAACACATATCGAGCAAAGAAGCTTGTCAACCCGTTCATGATGGGTGTGGAAAGAATTCATGCATGTCGAAATTATTGTATTTTGTATCGTTGGGATACTTTCAAAGACTTGGACAAATGCCCTATATGTTCTGCAAGTTGGTACAAAAAACAATGCCAGTTACTGTGATGGTGACAATCAAGGTCTAGCCGATGGGAATAAAAGGAAGAGGAAGGGTAATGCAATGAATAGTGTTGCCTCTATTTAGATAGCAAACACTATTTTAAGCATTTCTAAGAAGCAGAGCAGAATTTCTACCATGGTTATGTGGTACCTCCCTATTTCGGATCACCTGAGGCGTTTCTTCTCGAATCTAAAGGATGCTGAACTGATGCGATGGTGGGATTCAGATAAGTGCAAGAAGGGTGATGGAAAGCTTCGACATCCAGCTGATGCTCGCCAGTGGAAGAAATGTTCGATTTGCGTTGAGTACGGATGGAATGAATCTGTTTGGTGAAAGAACTAGCACCCACAGCACATGGCCAGTGATATTGACGATGTACAACCTGCCTTTTTGGATGTGCCAAAAGAGAAAGTATCTTTTTCTATCTATCCTTATACAGGACCCCAAGCATCCTGGCATCGATATAGATATTTTTCTTGATCCTCTGATGCAAGAGATGGAAACTTTATGGAAGGATGGTATCGACATCATTGATGGTTTTACGCGGCAGCACTTTAATCTTAGAGCCATTATATTCATCACCATCCATGACTACCAGGCATTGTTTGTCCTGTCAGGACAAATCAAAGGTAGGATGGGATGCACGGTGTGCATGGATGGCACCGTATCATCTTTCCTAAAAGGTTCTAGAAAGATAGTTTACCTTGGGTATAGGCGCTTCTTGTTGGAAGGACATAGGTACCAAAGTAAGAAGTTCTATAATTTTTTTGATGGCATACCTGAATTACATTATGCTCTAGTAAAATGAGACGGGCACTACATTTTTGATATGGTCCAGACTATCCAAGTCACTTATGGGAAAATGAAGAAAGATGGGAAGAAGAGAAAGAGAGATAAGTCACCTATTGATGGCGTACCATTCAAGAAACAATCCATCTTCTACAAGTAGTTGCTGTATTGGGTGGATCTTGAGGTCCACCATGCAATTGATGGTATGCACCCGAAGAAGAATGTGTTTGGTATCACAATTGGGCTCCTTCTAGAGACATCATTCAAGACAAAGGATATCTTGAATTCATGCCAGGACTTGACAGCCATGAAGATAAGAGAAGATCTTCATCCTGTTGTGACAGTTCATGAACTTGTAATGCTAGACATATATTTTGTTAGTGTGAAGTATGTGCTTGTTAGTGTAAAGCTCATGTGTGCTTATGTGAAGCTTTTGAAAACTTAAAGTGCAAGTAAAAAGGGGTATTTTTGTAATTACAGAAAAACCTAAGCTTGTTTTTGCAAAATGTATTTGGATAAGGGTAATTTCAGAATAAGTGAAAGACGGTTTTGTAAACATATTTTTCTTACTTTTATCCCTTGTAAAAATATATATTTATCCAAAAGTTTCGTTTGAAATGTATATGTTGAAGTGTGTAAAAAGTTTGGGTAAAATGGTAAAAATAAGGGTGTTTATGTAATTTTATAAAAGTATAAGTCCTTTTGTGCAAATATTTGATTTACAAAAGTAACTTTCAAAATTACTTAGGACTAAAGTGTAAAAGGTGCAAGTCATCATGACATGTCTATCCAATCATTATGACGAGTCTATCCCGTCATCATGACGTGTCATAAATGCTTGCATTTAGGTCCTGAATTTTATAAAGTTACACTTTTAGGGACAAGAGTAATTCAAATCCAACTTTTGTTCAAAACTTCACGTGTAAAGATGTAAGTTTTGAGTTTTTGAACTTGAGCCCTAAAGCAATGTTGTAGAGTTTGAAAAACTCTCCAACTTTCATTTTGGGCATTTCTTCATTAGGGTTTTAGATTGATGAGAAAATTATGTTTTACAGAAAGGTCCTTGCAGTTTTCTAAAATTGCGCATAAGTCCTTGGGAAGTTCTAATTCCCTTTCTTCCCTGTTCTTCTTCTCTCTCTGCCTTATCTCTTCACTGGCATCTCCTTTCTTTTCCCACGGGCGGCGCTCCCTTTCCTTCTTCCCTCCCTCGGTTTGGCTGCAGGAGCGGCGGCGCCCTGGGGGGTTTCTCCCCTCGCGGGTGCAGCGGCAGAGCGGCTCGGCTGGGGCTCGCAGCAGGCGGCGTGGCACGGGCGGCGGGTGCTTGGCCGAGCGCTGCGCGGGCAGGCAGGCGCCAGGCGGTGCGGCTCGGTGCGGGCGCTCGGGCTCGGGCGGAGGCTGGCCCAGGCGTGCAAGCGGGCGCGGGTTCAGGCGACTGGCGGCGCCGGTGTCTCAGTGCGCAGGAGGCGCTGGAGGCGCGGCTGGCGGCGCTGGCTCGGCCGGGTGGAGCGCAGAGCGGGGCCTGCTCGGGTGAGGCGCTGGCGGGCGCTGGCACGTGAGCGGCGCAAGCGCACGGCAGGGAGCGAGTGCGGGCGTGCGGCGCTGGGCTCACGCGGGCGGGCAAGCTTGGGTGGCGGCCGCAGCAGGCAGGCTCGCGAGTGGCTGCGGCTCAGCTGGTGCGGCAGCGAGCAGAGCGCACAGGCGGGGCCAGAGCGGGCGGCCAGAGCAGTGGCGGTGCTGGCGCAAAAGCTGGAGCAGAACGTGCGCTGGAACAGGAACAGGTGCAAGGCGAGTAGAAGTGGCTGCGGCACGGCGCGGTTCGGCAGCGCGACGGCGCGCGCAGGAGCTAGCAGCGCATGGCGATGGCGTGCGTGTGCGGATGCGGGACCGGCGGTGCGTAGTGAAACGGTCTGCGCGAGCTTGAGCGCGGAGCTCGCAGTGCGGGAACGCGCAGGCACACGTATGCGGAGGTGTCGGCGAGGCTATCGGCGATGGTGCAGGAGCGGAGCTCAGGGCTCGCGGTGCCGCGGCGCGGCGACTCAGCGCGGACCTGCACGGGGAAAGCAATGGAGCCGCGCGTGAAGGACATCGGAGGCTGTTGAGGAGAAAGCAGCGGACGAGATCAGACAGCACTGCGGACTGCTCGTGGAGGATTTGGAGGTGGCCAGGTGCGAGCAGACCTCGATCCTCGCGGAGGCGGAGGAGCGTTTATAGCGCGGCGAGCTCGGAAGGAGAGGCTGCGCAGCGGCAAGGCGGTCAGGGCAGGAGTAACGTGGCACGGGTCCGACGCGCAGCACAAGACCGGCGGCGAAGTTGCAGGACCCGGAGGTCCGGGTGGAATTGGATTGGTGCGTCCGTGGATGCGAGCGGGAGTGTTCTACCGGTAGCCGGCTCGACTCAATTCCGTAGGCGTGAGCGCTTGCAAGACAACAGGTCATGCGCGAGCAGGTCAAGAGCCAAGGGTGCGTGAGCAGAGGAAGCTCAACCCGTGAGCAGGAAAAACCTATGGTTCGCGGAGGAGTCAGCATAGCGGACCAATCCGGCTATTCTTCCACCCACTACAAATTCCCGGCAAGCTTCTTCGTCACCCATGAAATCTCGCCACCATCGAGCTCTTCTCGTCACCAATTCTGTTCACCACGGGAATTCACTTTCCGCTTGTTCTTCCCCACAACCAAGGTTTGCCCTAACCTACTGAATCTTCTTAATGCCGGCGACTCCTTTGCCGGAATATCGTCGTTATCCTTCTGTTCCTTGTTTTCCCCGACCAGGGACTTAAATGCTTTGATTTAGAAAGTTCTAGGGAGTTCTTTGTAAAATTTCCAGAGCTTTCTTTATTTTAACTCAGTGAACTTCTACATTTCATAGATTTTCGTAAGAAGTTCATAAAAATACAAAACCAATTTTGTTTGAATCCTTAGGTCAAAATCTATAAGTTTTATATTGTGATCTTGAGATGAAAGTCTTTGATTTGTGGTCTAGGGTAAATATTACGGAATGAGTGCTCTATTCGTACTTTATATTGTGTGCATGTGTTATAGCTGAAAAGTAATTATAGAATGTATATTTCAAGTGGGGATGTGTGACAGTTAGTTAATCCTATCACCTTAGTGCTCATATCCCTGCCATCAAGACTCTGTCCTTGTTTTGATTGCCGTTTCCTTAAGGTCCTTTTCGTATAAGGATCTTTGTTAGTCTGTATATATCTGCTGCTTAACCAACACAACTCGACAGCTATGCTTCAGTGTCAGGTTATCAACCCAGCCACTTAGCATCCGTTTTCTTTGAATCTATGATGTTTCTGCGTAACAGCTGTCAGCCGATACATTTATTTTGATATGTTTCTACCATCGGCTAGTTAGCTGATACGGTTGTTATCTTTCTAATATCGGCTACTGTTGATACAATTCTTTTGTTCTGTCCTACATCGGCTGCACCTAGATGATGTATCGGAGTTGCACGCACGACCTTAAGATTCTTGTTATCGGCCGATCCAAGCCGATTCTAGTTGTTTTCCATATCGGTCAAATATGGCCGATCAATCCTTAGTTTTCCCATCCTTATCCACACACTTCTATCAGCCGATTTATCGACTGAGAGATCGGCTATATATCTATAGGTCACTTACCCTCAACCACACTCCAATCAGCTGTACGTCACTCAATTGTTGTGCTGACATAATCAAACCGATACAGCGGCACCTAGTTACCTAGGATAACACTTAAGCACATCTCAGTTAAGACACAACTGCTTTAGGAATCATCCCTCTGCTAAAGTAATCGATGCTTTCATCGATCAATTAAGAATCCAATGCACCTATCAATCGGCTAAACCTGATGCATCCTCATCGGTTAAGGCCAAGACCAATACACCAACCAATTAGATAGACCCAAGACATGCTGATAATCCAATCGGCAAGATCTTTCCTTGTTCTATCCTTGAAGTACTGTGCCTTCAATGTTTCTCTCCATATCAGCCGATTTGACCCCAGGTGAACTCAAATCGGCTAATCTCTTCTGCTTATATACAGAGACTGTTTCTGCCAATTTCTCTTTCAAACGGAAATCAGTCGATTTCCTAAAGCAAAGTAGATAGCTTCCTTCTTTGCCAATTCTATCAGTGACCCCCGATTGTTTCCAAATGACTCTGCTGTAGTCTTCAACAAATAGCCAATCTTAATTGGTTGTCCACCTAAAGCAATATCTAAGTTTAGTTTCAGATCTTTTTAAATGTTATGTGAGTAGTATATTAAATGAGTGTTGGATTGCAACTTTATTGTGAGTTAAGATAGTTTTATGTGCGCGCTTTGAATGTAATGTTGCATTGCATGTAGATACGACTACTTCTACAAACGGTACCTACAAGATCTCCCAGGAGTCTGCAGAGGATATTTCTGAAGACCAAGTGAACATCACCAAAGGATTATCTGAAGCCCCGAACCAAAGTTCGGAAGATAACAATACTAACATCCCTGACTTCAGTCCCACCAGTAAAGGCAAGCCCCGGACATATCCCACTACTTTATTTACACTGCAATCTATGTCTATTTATATTATATCTTGCATTAAGTCTAGGAGTTGAAATGAAACCCTAGATGCATGAATCTTAGGGACCAATGTATTGAACCCGAGTCCTCATCGCTTAGATGCTCTGCTAAATAGGACCGGTAAAAGTCGGGTGATTTCCTGTCACTCGCGCGATATAGGAATTGCTTGTTTACAATTCTGCAACCACTATAAGGATAATGGACAGGGTCATGTGCTGTACCATGACCTGGAGATTTACCCTGTCTATTTTGTCAAAAGTGGTTAAGATCGAAATGTGTGGTAGTGGTGGCTAAGCGTTTGAAATTACTAGCCACATGCCGCGAAATATGGTAAGCGGTAAGCCTAGTACCCGAATGGCCCGGCAAATGGACACGTCTCCACCACTTGATTTTTATTTTATGTTTACACGCACCGACGTGTGGGAGTACGTTCTGCATGGCAGACAGGAATACGGGTTTTGTAGTCGCGCTACAAATGTATGCCTGCACAATTGGTTTGCGTACGGTCCTGCAGTCGCTTGTGGTGGCCCTGATCCATAACCCGAAATATGAGGGAAACGGTTGCTTCGGAACGCACTGTTGGTATTCCAAGCGTGTGTGTTAGGTTTACCTTGCAAGGTTGAATTTCGATTCAGGAATCGTCCGCCTCTCACGATGAATGAGACTGCTTATCCCTTTTACCACATAGAGTAAGAAGTGTAACTAATGATAGAACAATCTTGATGGATGATAATCTCTACCTTGCTTGCTTAGTGTAGGTGCTAACCTAGAATGGATAATAAACTAGAATGTGAAAGCTAAAATTTGAAAGTAGTTCATACTCTTTGTTGCTTTTCAGCTGAAAATAAATCCAGAACCCTTGAAATGCCTTCATGAGTTTAGTTATGGGCTAAAGTATACCCAATCCCGGGTAAGCCTTGCCTTATACTCAGCCTTGCTAGTTATATATTTTTCAGGTAAAGCCTTTGAAGACCCTACTCTTCCCCTGTTTTGGCACTGTGCTCTTCTGGAAGGTTGGTCCGCGGAGTGAGATCCGTCCCCGGTCAACATTGAAGATACCGTGTGGTGTCGTGCCCGGGCTTAGCATGACATCTGTCTTGACGACGTGCTGTAATCATCGCGTATGTTTTTTTCCGCTGCTAAAAACCATAACTCTAACAGATTGTAATAACTTTTCTAAATTTGGAACTTCGTACTGCTTTTGGAAACTCTTGTAATGTAATCCCTGTGATGTAAAATATGATGGTGACTGTATCTCTAGACTCACCTTCGTGTGAGGTAACCTTATTTGATCCTGTGTATCGGTGATTTATCGGGATGTTACCCGACAGGCCAAGGGATTATACCATTTGAAGCACGTTGGAGCCCTCGAAAATGGACTCGCGTACTTGAGCCGGTATAATTCAGGTTGGTTCTGCCACAGCTGTGGATAAAGGGAATGGTAGATATGAACTCCCCCCGGCTAGCTACAATTTGACACATGATGAGAAGAAAGCAATGTGAAAGAGCTTACGGGGGATCAGAGTACCAAGTCGTTTCTCCTCCAACATAAGGAAACTAGTCTCGATGAAAGACCTATCGCTATGCGGCTATAACTATCACGATTGTCATGTGTTTGTCACACCCGATTTATAATAACATAAATCGAGCAATCATATATGCGCCAGGATCAAGTCACGCATATATACAACAGATTATCAAGATATCACAACACATGTCACGAATAAAAGCGTATAAATTATAAAATGAATATCTTTATTACAACTGAATCAAGAATCAGTTCAAGGAATGCGGAAGCGTAAAATGAATACATGAAGAGCTGGGCGCCACAGGGACGTCGACTGGGAGACAAATGCCTAGAAGTCGTCGAAGCCGCTGACGTAGTCCTCCACGTTGCCAGGCACTGAGCAGCAGTCGAAGATATCCGAAATAGAACAGAAGAGTAGAGAGGCAAGTGTGAGTACAAACTCGTACTCAACAAGTATAACACGAGCATGAGGCTCTAAGGTTAGCTGACTCAACTGCATTAGCTTTTAGTCTTGGCAAATTTTATTAAAGCTAATTACTACAAGTGGATGAATTACCATAAACCCAAATTACATAAGAGTTAATCAATATTAATTAAGAACTACTGAGAACCATCCAAACCAAAACCACCCCGGGGAATCTCCCTAATCAAAGGTTGATAACCCCACTAATCAGACGGAGGATCTGGGCCGCTCATGACTGTGAGCACAGCTGATATATCAGTTTTACACTCTCGAGAGGTTGCACAACTTTACCCACAAGTCGTGAGCTACGCTAGTTGTTCATCACACTTCCTTAGGTGAGATGGCTAGCAAGCACACTACGAGACCGTTACAAAGGATCACGTTAGTAAGGTGTAACCGCTAAGGATTCTGGATCAGCGACGATGGGGCCCACCTCCGGGGGTACAAGACACACAGCACAGACCAAGCCGGAGGAGCAGGGACCATTGAAGCTTACCACCCCTCTTGCCCACGCAGGTAAGTTACTCCTGAACCAAAATGACCTAATTAGTAAGTCAAGACCGTCCCATTCCAGTCTTGTGGTTGCGCGGTTGTCCCAGGTTGTCGCTCTATGAACTGGTCCTTATGGAGAGTGGCCAACCAAGCACTAAGCACCGTGCTGGCCCCCTAAACCATGTTTCTAATAAAAACATCTTTTAAGGACGCACGAACCACTCAAGCACACAGCACAGAGGGTCGGCTCCAGAATTAAGTTGCATAAGACCATTAATCAAATTAATTAAAAAGGACCCAAATATGTTATAGCGCAGCAACCTAGCACAACTAACCAAAATGCAACCCAAAGGATATATATAAAGGATATAAAGGTGGCTAGGAAGTCCTTATAGGTATACAGTATTAAAATGCAGTATGAAATTGTATTAAAAGTGATAGGAGGTTCATGTTATACTTGCCTTCCTCGTACTCTCCCGGCTGCTGCTCAAACTGCTCGGAAGATGGCTGCTCCTGGTACTGCTCCGGTGGCTCGACGTCTATTCACGATCGTAACAGCAATACATGGGCCACACATGCACACACATGCAAACAATAGCAAAATATAAGAAACAGTACACCAATACAATAGAACAGCACATAAAACTGGCCTAGAATTATTCTACGCGTTACAACGATCGCGTGGATATAAAGAACACCTAAAACGGAGCTAAAACACGAAAACTACGCTTAAAACAAGATCCAGGGACCTATTTGCAAGAAAAACCTAATTTCCAGGGGTTCTGCACAAAAACCGAGGACTTAAACATAAATAAACCCTAGACTCAGGGGCTAGCACGAGAAAACCCAAGACATGGACCGCGGGTTCGAATACTATGAAGATCAGGGGCTTCGGTGCAAGAAACAGGGCCAAACTGCAATTTCTATTGCACTGCAGCGGACCGCGGGTTTATTTAAGAAAAACTCAGGGGCTCTTTAGAAAGATCGCCAGGCCGAACCGGTACCTTCTAATCTGGATCGTTGGATCATGATCTAGCGGTTCGGATTAGATCTCTGACGCGAAAGGGTACGCGCGATTCTCTACTGTCGGATTCAGATCCGACACTCCTGATCTACCTAGGGCACAATCTAATCGTAGCCGTCCACCTGGAATCCCACGGCTCGGGCCCGGTGGGCGCTCGGGACGGCGGCGCTGGTTGCCGGAGCTCAGCTCCCGCGGCGGCTCTTCGCCGGAGTTGGCCAATCTCGGTGCTCCGGGCTCGGTTTGGAACGACATCAAGCCCTAGAGGTAGGGCGCGGCACGGGGAACTCATCTAGGTGCTCAAGAAAGTGAAATAGGGCTCGGGTGATTGCTCTCCACGGCGAGGGGCGGCTCGGGTTCGCCGGCGTACCGCGTGAGCACGGTTCCGGTCCCTGGGGCGGTCTACGGCCTACGGCACTGGGCGCAAAAGGGGCAGAGGAAAGGGGCGAGGCTCACCGAAGAGCTGTGGAGGCCGGGGCTGCGACGGAGGGAGGAAACCGACAGCGACCGGCGGCGGAGGGGTCGGGCTCTCGCGGAGGAAGGTGTTACCGAGGGTCTACGGGCTCCTGGCCACCGGAGATCGATGCGCGAAGGTCCTGCGGAAGTGCCAGAGGGATTAGGGACGTCCGGGGATCACCGGCGACGAAGAATTGCGGGGCGGCACAGCTCACCGGCGGCGGTCTCTTCGCGAAATCCCGGTGATGCAGAGGCTCGGGGCACAATTGCTGGCGTGGGAAGCTTCTAGGCGAGGCGGCGGAGCGGATGAGGGGCTTATCGAGGTTTGTGGCACGGCGGAGCGGCGGCGTGACGGCGAGGCCGAGGGAGCTTGCGCGGCGGAGGGAAAAGGAGCGGCGGTGTTGGAGGTCCTCGGTGGCGGCTAGGGTTAGGGTTCAGAGGGGGGGTCGGGGCGGCTCTTTGAAGGGCAGCGGCGCTACCTGGGCGTGCGGGCCCGGAGCAGGGGGGTCGCCGGGGATCTCGGGCCGTTGCGCCCGGGGAGGAAGAAGGAGGGGGAGAAGAAGGCGCTGACGCGCGGGACCGCACTGCCAGAGAGAAGAAAGAGAGGAGGGCGCGCCTGGGCTGGGGAACGGAAGAGCTGGGCCTCGGGCGTGGCCCACGCGGGAAGGGAAGAGGAGAGAAGGGCCCGAGGGGGAAGAGGGGGAGCTGGGCCGCCGTGGCCCATGCGGGAGTGGGGAGGAGAAAGGGCTCGGGAGAGGGAGAGAGAGAGAAAAGTGGGCCGGGCTGAGAGAGTTTGGGCTGGTTTCTTTCCCTCTTCTTTTTCCTTTTTCCTTTCCCACCCTCAAACCATTCAAACAATCTATTTGAATTCAAATAAGTTTGAATTCAAACCTTATAAATTCAACACAAGGAAAACAATGCTACAGCATGAATGCACACACAATTTAATCCTATGATAAATTTTACTTTTCTTGCGTTATAAATTGCTTTAAATGCCACAAAAATTAAGGAAAAGCCTGAAAATTTATTTAAGCTCAAATAAATTCATTAAAATTTAAGGAAAATACCTTAGGGTGTTACAGTGTTGCTGACTGTATTCCT
This sequence comes from Panicum hallii, assembly GCF_002211085.1. NCBI lineage: Eukaryota > Viridiplantae > Streptophyta > Magnoliopsida > Poales > Poaceae > Panicum > Panicum hallii. Next base: position 30,997,677 of record NC_038044.1, on the reverse strand, counting down.
CCCAATTGCAATCAGAGCGATCAAGCCAGTATATGTAAAGATGGTAATCACTCAATTGTGTTACTTCTTCAAAAAGATTTCACAAAAGGTGATCGATGAAGATGAATTGCAGGATCTCCAAGAATTTATTGGGGAGACTATGGCACAGCTCGAGATGTGCTTCCCTACGGGATTTTTTGATATAACGGAATACCTAGTGATTCACATGGTTGACCAGATACAAGAACTAGGTCCTCTTTACCTACATGAAATGTGGACATATGAGTGTTTCATGTCCATTCTCAATCGTTATGTACTGAATCATGATTATCCTGAGGGGTCCATGTTAGAGGGATATAGTACTAAGGAAATCATCGAGTGTTGCCTAGGTTACCTAAAGGATAAAGTGGGCCTTGGTTTTCCTATTCCACGCTTTTTGGGGAGGTTGGAAGGTGTTGGCATAGTTGGGAGGAAAAACTTCATCGATAAAGATTTTAAAGGTGTGCAACAATCACATTATAGCATCTTGCAGCACCTCATGATAATGACACCTTTAATCAATGAACACTTGAGCATGATTCATGCAGAAAGTAATGGCCTCTCGGATGACTGGATCATGAGAGAGTACAAACGTCGACTGACTGCATGGTTGAAGGACCTGGACCTACCAGATGGGTAGATTGTGGATGAGCAAACGATAAAAAGATTGGCAGCTGGCCCATCTAGCCAGGTCACATCATGGCAAGGGTATGATATTAATAAATATCTATTTTACACTGCCGCAAAGGATAAGAAGACCGTCTCAGAATAGTGGTGTTTGTATTGAGGCCTTAGACGAGAGAAGGGGCCAAAGTACAACATACTATGGTGTTATAGATGATATATGGAAACTACACTATGGTTCCAATAAATCCCGGTTTTTCGGTGTTGTTGGGTCAAACACCCAAAAAATGTTGAGGTGGACGGCTATGGGCTGACGATTGTTGACCTCAACAAAGACCGTGTCTCAGAACAGTGGTGTTCGTATTGAGGCCTTAGATGAGAGAAGGGGTCAAAGTACAACATATTATGATGTTATAGATGATATATGGAAACTGCCCTATGGTTCCAATAAATCCCGGTCTTTTGGTGTCGTTGGGTCAAACACCCAAAAGATGTTGAGGTGGACGGCTATGGGCTCATGATTGTTGACCTCAACAATGTTGGTTACAAAGATGACCCATGGGTACTTGCTTCACAGGTCGCACAGGTACTGTATGTAGCTGATCCCACAAAGAAGACAAAACATGTTGTCGTCCCTAGAAAACAAGATATCATAGGAGTTGATGGTATTGATGATGTGGAAGGATATAATCAATATAATGAAATGAACCTCTTCACAGACCTAACAGAGAAGATGAGGATTATAGAAGCAAGCATAAGAAAAGACGACAAGCCATGGACACGCAAGGATGGAGAATCAAGAATTGTTACCGCTTAAATATTTAGCTAGTAAATTATTTTTGGATTCATATAATTGAGGTGTGTTTGGCTATGTCAGATCTCACTATAATAACACTTGGAATGAATATATATGATGAAATATGCTGTGGTTTTGGTATGTTTTTTACAAATTTCACTTTTGGACGAACGTGGCTGGCGGTGGGTTCAAGTAAGGAAGCCAAAGATAGTTGAAGGAAAACCAAAGTTTGATTAACTCGAGTTCGAAGAGGTGGCTGAAAAGATGTTAGAAGTTGTCAAGCTTCAGAAACAAGGAAAATTCAAAGCCAATAGGGAGAAGGATATGCTCAGTGCAGCTATTGGGTCCAAAGAGCATGGAGGCCGCGTCAAAGGCATGTCCTTTAAGTTGACCATATGGGTTCCAGAATGACTGGGCTAGGTACAGGAGCCATGACCACTACAAAGAAGAAATGAGAGAAGCAGCAGAGAAAGCATTACATGAAAAGTTTAAGGATTTGTTCATGGCAACACTTGCGAAGCAGCAGCAGTCGGGGCTTCTTTGGTTCAACCTGTCGCAAGAGGTGGGGCAACAACAGATGGTCATGCCCCCACCGGTACTTGGTCACATGAGTATGTGTGCTCAGAGCAGTGTCACCTTGACCATAGCACAGTCATACCCGATGGATACAATAATGAGTACTACTCCCTGCTTGTTGCTCTATCCTATCGGCAGAGTTGGGAAGATAAAAGAAGTTGCCAAGGCCTAGGTAGAGTCTGTTGGGGGTTTATTTGAGGGAAAACTAATCCCGTCCCTATATGCATGCGTACAAGTGGAGCAACTCTTGAAATAAAGCTATGAGGATAACGAGATAGACATCCCCACCGCAGATGAGAAGAATTACCTTAGAGAATGCGTCGGCACTACCATTCTGTATCATAAACGAGATATCGTATTGGTTGGTCTAGTACATTTGGCTTCTCTGGATCGTATCCCGCCAACACGATAAGAGCAGGGGGCACCACCAAAGCATACTCTACCTGCTCTGCCATCTCTACTGGCCCTGCTATCACCACCACCAAGAGAGCCATCACCGCAAACTCCGCAATCACCTCTAGCTAGAACATCACCACCACCACGAGACCTATCACCCAAGGCCCCGCTATCACCGCTGGCTCGAATATCACCACCACCACGAGAGCCATCACCATAGGCCTCGCTATTGCCACCACCTCGAACATCACCACCACCACGAGAGCATACTCCATCGGCTTCGCCACTGGCTCCGGTTGCCCGATCACTAGAGCATACTACACCGGCTCCGCCACCGGCTCCGGTTGCCCAATCACGAGAGCATACTCCACCGGCTCCCCCACTAGCCCCGACTACGCCAGCACCACAACAACAATGGCTGCCTCGAGTGTTACTGGCTTACCAGGACCAGAAGGAAGGGTCAGAGATTCTGGATAGATGGCACGCCACAAACAAGAAATTTGCTAAAAAGGCTAAGTCAGAGGATAATCCAAATTCTAGTGCAAGCAGACAATCGGCCTTTTCCTTGCCCCACACTGACACGGAGCACAAACTGGATGTTGGGGTTGATAAAATTCAAGACTTAGACGATTGTCCTATACAGTTTCAGTATGGTAAAGACTTCTACCGGACTGGGGTAGCAAAAGTCCAAGTCAAGGAAATCCTAGACCCTTTTAACTACAAGCTTTTGTAATGTGCAAAAGGAAGAAGCAGGAAAGCTCATGGCAAGGTGCTTTTGGTTTCTAGCTTTTAAGAATATTTGACATTTGGAGATCCTAAAATCTAATGGTCCAAACTCCAAAGGTGCCAAAAGCTAAAACAAATAGGGTCTAGTCCATCTAGATATCCATTTTTAGACCTAGAAATTCATATCCAGAATTGAATGCTAGAAATCCATCTCTCTAGGTAGATCACTAAATTAAGAAATCTCATTCCTATCACAGATAAATTCAGTACAACACACTCACTTGAACTGAGTGCTAGCAAAAATATAAAAATATGCATAAATAGCCGAATTCATCCCTAAACTATCAAGCTAGGCTCGATTTCATCCTTAAACTACCAAAACATCTGATTCGGTCCTTGAACTATCCAAATTGACCTAATTTTTTGGAAAAATAGGCATTTTGGTCCCTTAACTTTGTCCCATGGGTCAATTTCGTCCCTAAACTATCATACTGGCAAATCTAGTCTCTCAACTTTCATAATTGAGTCAAACTTGTCCTTGTGTAGTTCTCCAAATTAGAATGAAACTAATAAAAAAGTTATTTTTTCCCTTGGCTCCATCTTTCCCTCAATTTCTTAGAAACCCTAACCCATACTACTGTTACACCCGGTTTTAAGGACAAAACCGAATGCATAACTATATGTATACCAGGATCAAGTTCCATACATATAGTGACATCATCAGTGAATAGTCAGCAACAGTATCATGAAAAGAGAATTAAAAGACTATAAAGATTATCAGAGTTATACAGCTTATCCTGGAAACGAAGACTCTAAACTTCACAGGCAATCAAGCAGGGGTTGCGTAGGCCTAGAACTCAGCATCATCTTCAAAAGACTTCACATCACTTTCTCCTCTGAGCAGCAATTATAACAAGCGTGAGTACACTTATAGTTGGTACTCAGCAAGTGTTGGGAATTATATGACATGGAGGCCAAAATCAAGGAAAGACTGACTGCCTCATTACGATAAGCAATTTTAGTTGGTCAAATTTTATTAGCAACTGATTACTAAGGTACAAGTTCATACCAAAACCCACATTAAAAGAGAGAGAAGAGATACAGCATAAGCATATCCAAAACCATATACATGGTTTACGATTTAATTCATCTTACAGTTCATTAATCATGTAAGGGTCCAAGCCACTCTTAACCGTGAGCAAGACTGATATATCAGTTTTCACTCTGCAAAGGTTGTACACTTTACCCACAATTCGTGTCTCCCGGTTTGCTCGAGGTAGCTAATCTCTTAAACACTTCCGAGGTGAGTGGCAAGGGATTCACTACGAGGCCTTTACAAAGATTTCCTAACTTATGACAATCCGCTAAGGCTTCAAGTCAAAGCGGTCATAACTCTCCCTAATGAGGAAGTGTCTTAGCCAAGGACCACATATCAAAGCCTCAAGAGGACCGAGCTATACCCTGACGATGCAAACCCTCTTGCCCTTTTGGTAAGATCATCATAAGCTAGTGTTTCTAATTAATCAGCCAAGACCAAAGCCATATAGTATTGTGGTTGCACTATTTTTCTAGGTGGTTCTCCATGTTCCGATTAAACATATGATCTTGTATTAACAACACATAGTGCATGAACATGGATAGAACAGGTGTAATATCATAAAGGTTATATATTATTCCCAGACTAGAACCAGTTATAGCAACTACGCAGAAGCTACCCAGCAAGAAAGATGAAACCTAGGTTGGAGGGGTTGCATCGTCGGGGTATAGCTCGGTCCTCTTGAGGCTTTGATATGTGGTCCTTGGCTAAGGCACTTCCTCATTAGGGAGAGTTATGACCGCTTTGACTTGAAACCTTAGCGGATTGTCATAAGTTAGGGAATCTTTGTAATGGCCTCGTAGTGAATCCCTTGCCGCTCTCCTCGGAAGTGTTTAAGAGGCTAGCTACCTCAGGCAAACTGGGAGACACAAATTGTGGGTAAAGTGTACAATCATTGTAGAGTGAAAACTAATATATCAGCCGTGCTCACGGTTAAGAGCGGCTTGGACCCTCACATAATAATTGAACTTGAAGATGAATTAAATGGTGGACCATGTTTATGGTTATGATTATGTTTCTATTATACTTGTTCTGTTTCTTTTAATGTGGGTTTTGGTATGAACTTATACCTTAATAATCAGGTGCTAATAAAATTTGAGCAACTAAAATTTCTTATCGCAGTAAGCTAGTCAGCCTTTCCTTAATTTTGGCCTTCATGTCATATAATTCCTAGCACTTGCTGAGTACCAACCATAAGTGTACTCATGCTTGTTACAATTGCTGCTCAGAGAAGAAAGTGATGTGAAGTCTTTTGAACATGATGCTGAGTTCTAGGCCTACGCAACCCCCGGTTGATTGCCTATGAAGTTTGAAGTCTTCGTTTTCAGGATAAGCTGTATAACTCGGATAATCTTTATAGTCTTTTAATTCTCTTTTCGTGATACTGTTGCTGACTATTCACTATATGTATGGAACTTAATCCTGGCATACAAATAGTTATGTATTCGGTTAAGGCCGTGGTCGTGCAATGCAAGGAAGCTCATGATCTCATCATCCTCAGGATGCAGCTCGTCGTGTTGCACCAGGGGAGTCCTCCAGTGTGCCACCACCTTTGGTGGTAGCAACCCCCTCGTCCCGAAATCCTCGAGCTGTGATTCCTCCATGGTCGATGACCTCCAGAGCGACATCACGGTTATGGGAGGGGGAATTAGAACAATCTCTCTATGTGTCTCTCTCTCTCTCTCTACCGAGAGTGGAGAAGGGTCGGGGGCCGCAACGCTAGCAGAACAGAGGAAAGGGGCTGGCTTTGGTGGATTGGAATGAGGCAAGGGCGAGATGAGGAAGACTGCGACCTCCGGCCCTTTCCCTTTTAAAGGGGAGCCATGTGGAAGCCCAACCGGCGGGCCGTGGCACACAGCTTGGGGGCCCCCCACGACCGTGGCATGGGTGTCAGAAGCGAGGCGATGCGCTAACTTCCCAAGTAAGTGTCCTTGGGCCACGTCCCCAATCAATAACGACATCTAATAGCAGGCGGAGCAAGCCTCCCAAACATCAATTAAACAAGAACGATTACAAATGCCTAGAATTGTTCACTCGCGGGCCCTTCAAGTCCCCTGCATGCATTGTTCAAAATATATCTACGAAACATCTCCAAGGTTCACACGACCACTACTACATCAACCGCAAGAGCCCCCTAGACACTATCTTGGCCCGGGTTGGCGCCACTTGTGAGGATGTCATCGATGTCGACCTCCGTGGCGATGATGGTAGTGGCTCCAGCAAACATGGTGACGAGCGCCTTCGCTCCTGGGGGCTGGTCTCCGCAAGGAACTCGGGCTCTAGCAAGGCCATATCCCAGCCAAACCGAACCCACGCCAAGGCCAGCACGCTGGCGGCCCCCTAGCGAACGCCCAACGCCACCGCACCCCTGACCTAGCACGATAGGGACTGGAGATGATCGTGTAATAGGTGCCCCTCCGGCCTCACCGCCCTCACCACGTCAAGCACCGGTGTGGCAAGAGCCTCGTGGCTGCCATCCAGGTCGTTTAGGCAGCGATGTAGATCAACCGCCTCAAGATGTGAAGCGGCCACCTCCTCCTCCAAATCTAAAACACGAAGGGTTAAGGATGCTACAACCACTTCGGAAATAAACAAATGGAAGCCCTCAGCATACGGGACAGACCTGCTGCCCGGGCACGGGCATCTGCGGCCTCGCCCAGGGCCGAAGCCGTCTCTTCCTTCAAAGCGTGAAGGATGGCCTGGATGATGGCGAGATCGGACTCCAGCCTGCCCATCTTTCACGTCACATTAGAGTACCAGTGTAACACCCTAGGTGTTTAAATTGCTAACAAGAGACCTTGAAAAATGCATCATGCATCTTTGACCACGAGAAATATAACCAAAAGCATTTTAATTGAACTATACATGTGTATGTGTGAATGAGTGTATATGCATGTGTATGTGTGTACAAAGTACCTCTTTATAACTTTCAAATCAAACCAATAATGCATAATAAAATGGTTAGACACCTCCCTCTTGTCATGTTCAATCAAAGTTTAGTTGAGATCATGATGAAAATTTCAAAATTTGAACATGAAACGACAAGTCATTCAAATCCTAGTTTTCAAAAATTTAAAATATCTCTCAAACCATAGCTCAAATGAACTTTAGTCTAAAACAAAAGTTGTAGAGCTTAAAATTCCCTACAACTTTCATGTTGGCAGATTTCAATGTTTCTTTACAAACTTTTAAGAAAAATTTATTTCAACCCAGGCTCTCAATCTTTCTCTCTCTTCCTTCACTCTCCTTCTCTCTCCCTCCAATGTTCTGTCCCGTCGAGGGGCAGCGGCCGCAGGCCACCTAGCCGGTGACACCTGCCGGTGAGCCGCGCTAAAGGGCAGCGCCCCGACAGACCTGCGGTAGAATCACCCTCACTTGCTCCGAATCCGCCCATGCCCAACGCGTGCACGCCACACCGTTGCCATGATGGCCGAGCCATGATGCACCGACAACGCCGCACCGTTGCCGGCCTTGTCTGGGCCGCACCTCCCTCGGCTTGACCGCTCCCAGCCCCTCTTTCCCTCCCTCACGCGCCTAAAAAGGCTGCCCGCGTCTCATTGCACGTGCGCCCACAGCTTCACCCCTGCCATTGCCGTGCCGAGCTCGAGCTCGCAGTCGAGCTCCTCCCTCTGCCCCATTCCAGCCTCCACCGACCCCTCAAGCGCATGCCCCACCTCTCAAGGAAGCTCCCCGTCCCAACCACGCCCTCCCTCGCTCGTCGGAGCGCCGCCGCCGACCGCCACTACCGGCGAGCTATGGTGCTTGCCGCCGGCCCTATTCTGACCACCCCGACCCACCAAAACCCATCCAAAGGTTGCCCTCAGCCTCCTCTTGCTCCTCCCCCACCTTTCCCTCGCTGCCGGCGAGCCTAGTTGCCGGATTTCGGCCGGACAGAGCCTTCCCCGCCATGAATCACGGCTAGGGGTGACATTGCATCGATTGCAATCTTCTCAGGGGGGTTTTCTGCTAGTTTCAGGGACCTATCTGCGATAACCCAAGTTAATCTTTGTTTTGAAATTTGCTGCCACTTGTAAAATTCATGTAAAATCACATAAGAATCATAAAATAATAAATGAGGACTTTTTGGAATCCTTGAGAATAGCTCTACACCCTGGAACCAAATATGATATACTTTAGTTTAAAATTGTTACTGCAACAAAGGATATATGCTTAATAGTGTTTAAATACTAGTTGAACTTATCTTGTTCATAACTGAAGTTTAGTGCCATAAAATGACATGAAAGTTTTATGGTAGACTACACATGTGATTCTAGTGTTTGTGTATAAATTTCAAGGCTAGCACTGTTCCCTATAAATAGTTATTGATAAATCTTGTTTTGGGCAACAAGTTGCTAGATGTGCTTATACATGATGTTGTGCTGTAGATCTGTATGTGAAATTTTTACAGTACATTTCTACTGCTTCACGTGCTCTTTTGATTTTGTCCATGAATGAGTACCTTAAGTCCAAATAAATAGTTAATGAATATGGAAATGCTTGAAAATTTTACCGGAGGACCTACTTGAGTATTTGAATATGCTAGAAAAATTTGAAGTATAGAACCTAGTAGATCTGCCCATCAAAATTTATCTTGATAAGTGTAGATATATTTTGCCATTTTTTCTATGCTCTTTATACTGTGAAAAATGTACAGTAGGTTCATAATAGAATGAGGAGCACTTTGTAAAAGTTTTAGCACCAGTACTGGCTTATTTCAATCTGAATAAAAAGAATAAGATCCTAGCAGTAGCTTGCCATTCTATTCTTCATAATTATTCTACTGCATAAAATGAGCTGAAAATTTTATTGAAGCATGATCATTAGGAAAGGTCCTGTGTGTAGAAAAATCACTTCCAGAAACATTACCTAGCTTTAGTTGTGAGTGCCACCTCATTACTTGTGTTCATTCTTGGAAAATGGTAATTTTTGCATATTAAATGAGTAAAGAAACCCTACTCACTTAACGAAGTTAGTAGTACTGAACTCCTACTCAGTTAATGGTTGTCCAAGAAATCTTAGTAGAGTTCTTTCATGAATATAACTTGAGTTTTGTTGGATTACTGAAATAAGTTATTTATCTTCTATCATTGAAACCACTCATACATGTGCATTCATATAAAATCGACTACTCTGTGGCAGAACCAACCTGAATTATACCGGCTTAAGTACGCGAGTCCACTCCCGAGGGCTCCAACGTGCTTCAAACGGTATAATCCCTTGGCCTGTCGGGTAACGTCCCGATAAACCACCGATACACAGGATCAAATAAGATTACCTCACACGAAGGTGAGTCCAGAGATACAATCACCATCACATTTTACATCACAGAGAATTACATTACAAGAGCTTCCAAAAGAAGTATGAAGTTTCAAATCTAGAGAAAAGATTACAAACCATTAAAGCTATGGTTTTTGGCAGCGGAAAACATACGCGACGATTACAACACGTCGTTAAGACGGATGTCATGCTAAGCCCAGGCACGACATCACTTGGTATCACCAATGTTGGTCGGGGACGGATCCCATTCCACGGACCAATCTTCTGGAAGAGCACAGGGCTAAGACAGGGAAAGAGTAGGGTCTTCAAGGGCTTTACCTGAAAAACATAAAACTAGCAAGGCTGAGTATACTAATACTCAGCAAGGCTTACCCGGGTTTGGGTATACTTTAGCCCATAACTAGACTCATGAAGGCATTTTAAAGGCTCTGGGTTTATTTTCAGCTGAAAAGCAACTAAGAGTATAGTCTACTTTCAAGTTTTAGCTTTCAGATTCTAGTTTGATTAGTCCTCTAGGTAAGCACCTATACTAAGCAAGCAATGTAGATATTCCCATCCATCAAAATTATTCCATTGAACATTACACTTTTTACTCGATGTGGCAGAAGGGATAAGCAGTCTCATGCATCGTGAGAGGCGGATGATTCCTGAATCGAGATTCAACCTTGTAAGGTAAACCTAACACACATGCTTGGAACATCCAACGATAGTTCCGAAGCAACCGTTTGCCTTTCATTCCGGGTCGTGGACAGGCCACCACAAGCGACTGCAGGACCATACGCACACCCAATGTGTACAGGACATACGTCTGTAGCGCGACAACAAAACCCGTATTCCTGTCTGCCTTGCAGAACGTACTCCCACACGTCGGTGCGTGTGAACATAAAACAAAGATCGAGTGGTGGGACGTATGTCCACTTGCCGGGCCGATTGGTTACTAGGCTTACCGCTTACCATATTTCGCGGCATGTGGCTAGTACTTTCAAACGCTTAGCCACCACTACCACACATTTCGACCTTAAAGCTTTTATCAAAACAGATAGGGTAAAGTTCCAGGTCATGATACAGCACATGACCCTGTCCGTCATCCTTATAGTGGTTGCAGAATTGTAAACAAGCAACTCCTATATCGCGCGAGTGACAGGAAATCACCCGACTTCTACCGGCCCTATTAGCGGAGCATCTATGCGATAAGGACTCGGTTCAATACATTGGATTCTTAGTATTCATGCTTCTAGGGTTTCATTACAACTCCTAGACGTAATGCATAAGTATATACAAGTAGTCATAGATTGCAGTGTAAATAAAGTAGTGGGATACGTCCAGGGCTTGCCTTTACTGGTGGGTCTGAAGTCAGTAAATCAACATCTTCCGAACTTTGGTTCGGGGCTTCAGTTAATCCCTTGGTGACGTTCATTTGGTCTTCAGGAACTTTCACCGTAGACTCCTGGGAGATCTCGTAGTTACCGTTTGCAGAAGTAGATGTATCTACATGCAATGCAATATTTCATTCAAAGTGTGCACATAACATTACCTTACTTCACAATACAATTGCAACCTAGCATTCATATAACACACTATTCACATATCAACCAAAAAGATCTGAAGCTAAACTTAAACTAATTAGAGTCGACTACTTGTTGAGGGTTACAACAGAGCTGATTGGAAACAACGAGGGTTTAGCTGATTGATGAGTGCATCGGGTTCCTAGACGTTCGATGAAAACATCGATTACTTCAGTAGAGGGGTGATTCCTAAAGCAGTCGTGTCTTAACTGAGATGTGCTTAAGTGTTATCCTAGGTAACTAGGTGTGGTTGTATCGACTCGATTACGTCAGCACAACAATTGAGTGACGTATAGCCGATCGGAGTGTGGTTAAGGGTATGTGACCGATAAGTATAAAGCTGACCTCTCAGTCGATAAATCGACTGATAGAAGTGTGTGGATAAGGATGGGGAAACTAAGGATCGATCGGTCGGGTTTGACCGATATGGAAAAGCAACTAAAATCGGCTTGGGTCGGCCGATGGCAAGAACCTTAAGATCGTGTGTGCATCTCCGATACATCGACTCTGTGCAGTCAATGTAGGACAGAACAAAAGGATTGTATCGGCAGTAGCCGATACTAGAAAGATAACAATCGTATCAGCTAACCAGCCGATGGTAGAAGTATTGACTGACAGCTGTTACGCAGAAACATCATAGGCTTAAAGAAAACGGATGCTAAGTGGTTGGGTTGATAACCTGACACCGAAGCATAACTGTTGAGACGTATTAGCTAAGCAATAGATGCACACGGACTAACAAGGATCTATATACGACAAGGAACTTAAGGAAACAGCAATCAAGATGAGAATAACGTCTTGATGGCAGGGACATGAACACTCGTGTGAAAGATTTACTAGACATCACACATCCCTTCTGGAGACATACATCCTATGACTTACTGTTTAGCTATAACACAGGCATACAATATAAAGCACAATAAAACATTCATTCCCTAACACTTGACCTAGACCACCATCAAAGACTTTTAACTCATGATCATAACATACAACTTGTAGATTTCGACCTAGGGTTTCAACAAAATTGATTTTACATTTTTATGAACTTCCTATGAAAATCTATGAAATGTAGAAGTTCATCGATTTGAAATACAGAAAGCTTTGGAAATTTTATAAAGAACACCCTAGAACTTTCTAAAACGAAGCAATCAAGTCCCTGGTCCGGGAAAACAGATAACAGGAAGTTAACGACGATATTCCGGCAAAGGAATCGCCGGCATTAAGAAGATTCAGTAAATTAGGGCAAACTTTGGGGTAGCCTTGGTTGTGGAGAAGAACAGACAGAAAGTAAAGTCCCGTGACGAACAGGATTGGCGAAGAGAAAAGCTCGATGAAAGGGTTCACGAGCTTTCTTGAGGTGTTGTGGTCTTGCTCGGATGATCGACGAGAGATAGGAGTTGCTGGGTGTCGTGGACCCCTGGGACGAGACGACAGAGTCGAATTGGTTCGCTGGGACAACTTTGCCGCGAACCTCAGGGTTTTCCTGCTCACAGCTAAGCCTCCGGCAGTATCGTCGCGCTTGGTTGCATCTCTGGTGCGCCGCTTCTGCTCTGCTCCCACACTAACGGCCTCCAATTCACTTGCGCGTGATCGGTTGCCTTAATACACGCGCCTGCGGAAACAAACTGAGTCGGCCGTCAGTCCTGCGTCGCGCGTCAGACCCGTGTCGCGTTGTTCCTGCTTCGACCTCCGCAGTGATAAAGAGAGCTCGCCGTGCGTGGCTCCTCCGAGCTCGTTGCATCCGGTCGCCACCCCCGCTTCGTCGTCTTTCTTTTTGGCTCGCCGCTCTTTGTGTATCCACCCTTCTCGGCCACCGCCCATCCTCTGCATCTGGCGTGTGCTGCTGGCCTTTTGTCACCTTGATGTTCCATATTCCGATGAATTCGACCATGTCTATTGCACTCTTGGAATCACCGGAACGAGAAGCACTGCCTGCATATTTTCTGAAGTCACAAGTTTGATGAGAGACCATCTGCAGGCTTGGCGTCTCTTCTCCCGTGGCTGGCAATTCGTCGAACACCTTAACTGCGTCCTCGTGCTAGCCCACGCCAAACCGCCGTTTCGCTCCTCTGTTCCTTTGCGCGTGCTGCTACCTAATGTTAGCTGACGCCTATTTGGAATCAGGTGCGCTGCAATCAGCACAAATGCAATTTCCACTTCTGTGCAACAACTCCTTTAGCTTTGCCATCGTTGCTGAGGCCCCAATGTCGCCGCGTCCTCCGATTCCTTCTGTCTCCCGGTGACCGCGCGCCGGGCCGCTACCCGCGCGCTCCAGCGTGCCTGCTGCCTGCTCCACGCCTGCTCATGCTGTCGCCCGCGAGCCGCAGCCGTCAGACCGCTCGGGCACTCCACCGTGCACCGCTCGCCCGTGCACGCTGCTCCTCCCGCTGCGCTGTGGCCCGCACCGCGCTGCGCTAGCCCTCGCCCAAATCCGTTCCGAGCCGTCGCCACTCGCTAGCCGTCGCGCCGGCCCGCGCTCGCCTCCAGCTCCCGCGCGCGTGCCGCGCCCAGCGCCCGCTCGCCTAGGCCGGCCCCGCCTGCGCACCGCCGGTCCAGCTTCCGCGCTGGCGTCGCCCCGCCTCGGGCGCTCGCCCAACGCGCCTCTGCCCCAGCCGCTCGGGCCGCCAGCCGCCCAGGCCGCCGCTAACGCCCGCTGCCTGGCGCCTGCCGCAGCTAGTGCCGCCAGCCTCCGCTCCCTCGGCCTGCGCCCCAGCGCCGCCCGCGCCCGCTCCGCGTCCGCCTGCATCCGCGCGCGCGCTCGCCCAGGCCTCCTCCGCTCACCCGCGCGCGTCTGGAGTCGCTCACCGCTCGGCCCCCCCCTGCGCGCGCTAGCCCGCCTGCCGCTCGGGCCCGCAGCCCCCTGCGCCGCTGCTCATCCACTGCCTGCTCGGCCGGTAGAGGTGAGAGAGAGGGGGCTAAAGGAGATAGGAATGGAGGCCAATTGAAAAATGCCAACAGTGGATTTGTGGAGACCACAGGAGGTGCCAGGGATAAGGAGACAGAGGAGAAGGGAAAACGAGATTTCCCAAGGACTTATACGCAAATATAGAAAACTGCAGGGACTTGTTTGTAAAGCGAAATTTCCTATTGATGTAAAACCCTAATGAAGAAATGCCCAAAACGAAAGTTGGAGAGTTTTTCAAACTCTACAATATTGCTTTAGGGCCCAAGTTCAAAAACTCAAAATTTACATTTTTACACGTAAATCTTTGAACAAAAATCGGATTTGAATTGCTTTTGTCCTGGAAATGTAATTTATAAAATTTCAGGACCTAAATGCAAGCATTTATGACATGTCATAATGACGGGATAGACTCGTCATAATGATTGGATAGACATGTCATGATGACTTGCATCTTTTACACTTTAGTCCTAAGTAATTTTGAGAGTTACTTTTGTAAATCTAATACTTGCGTAGAAGGACTTGTACTTTTATAAAATCACATAAACACCCTTAATTTTTACCACTTTACCAAAATTTTTTTACACAATTTAACACATGCATTTCTAATGCAACTTTTAGATAAATATATATATTTTTATGGGAATAAAATAAGAAAAACATGTTTACAAAACCATCTTTTACTCATTTTGAAATTACCTTTATCCAAATACATTTTGCAAAAACAACCCTAGATTTTTCTGTAATTACAAAAATACCCCTTTTTCACTTGCACTTTAAATTTTCAAATGTTTCACATATACAAACAAACACATATTTCACACTAACAAAATATTTGCCTAGCATTACAAGTACACGAACTGTCACATACTCTCGCCGAAGCAACGTACAAGCTGACCCCCGAGTCTAAGAGTGAGCAGCGTGAAGCTCAAGTGAATCTAACTAAAGTTGTTGAAGATCTGAAACCAAAGTTTGGAAGAGCCCAAGGCTAACTTTGCTCAGGAAGGCAAGCCCCAGAGCATAACCCCTATTTTTAAACTTATGCAACTTTTACTTATATATGGTATTGTGCATTTAGTTTGTAGGAGTGGATTGAAACCCTAGATGCATGATCCTAGTGACTAGTCAGTCGCTAGATTGCCATGCTAATAGGACTTCGGTAAAAGTCGAGTTATTTCTTGTCACTCGCGAGATATAGGAGTTGTTTGTTTACTTATGATGGAATCATAAGGTGGATGGATGGGGCTATGTTACGATATTTCTGAGGTTCCGTCTGTTTAGCGAAAATGCTAAGGTCGCGGTGTGTGGTGGTGGTGGTTAATTTTTTGAATGTACTAATCACATGCCAAGAATATGGTAATCGAAGCTTAACTACTTGATTGAATCAGGGCGTGGAACATACCACCCCACTGTCTTGACTTCGTTCCCATGCGACCACATGGTGAGTGCAGAGCGCGGCTCTGTACTCGAGGGCACGTGTGACTTTGGGAGTAACCACTTGACGTGTATTTAGGTTTGCTTTGTTTTCAGGTGAGACCTTTGAGGATATGGTTGCTAGTTTGACTTGGCCTTGTACTCTTCCTCCTAGTTGGTCGGTGGAATGGGATGCGTCCCCGGCCAACGATGATAACCCTGAATATTGTCATGTACGGGCTTCATCATGATATCTTGTATCGTCATTAGAACTTTCGCTTATTTTCCGCTGCACTATTAAACTCTGAAAGTACCTTGTTTTATGAATTCGAACTTGGTTTGTAATAATAATTTATGTTGAACTCTATGTTGTAAAATTGTGTATTATTGTAATCTCTGGGCTGACCTTCGTGTGGGTAGTATATATGCTTTGTTTCGATCGGAAAAACCAGTGGTTGCATTGGGATGTTACCCGATAGACTATTATTTTATTCTGTTTTAAGTGCGTGTTAGCTCGGATTGCCTTTATGGTGATGGTTAGCGTAGTTAAGCCGGATTAATTCATGCGGTTCTGCCACAGCCAGCCCCTGGCCTCGGACGCCTCGCGAACAAGGTCCCGCATCTCCCTATGCCAATCGGACTCAGAGGAAGGAGATGAACCCAGTGATGCCGACGCTGCAGCTGCGGAGGGTTCTCCAACTGCTCTGTGCGTGGCGATGGAGTCCTGAAGACCTGTGGAGATAGCTGTGCACAAACACGGAGCCAAACGTCACCAATCACAGCTAAGAACACAGCGACGTGGTGAAAAACGCTTACCCCTGATGGTGCAGGATCTCCTGGAGGCGTGGCAGCCCCTGAGGCGGAGCACTGGAGCCCTCGTCCGCCAGGCGCTTCTCTCCCACCATCACGCAAAAGGGAAACGAAAACAGGAGAACCTCTCCCTCTCTTCTGAATGGAAAAGCTAACTTTCGCTGGTGAGAGCATTTGGCTGGGATGGAGAAGCCTTATAATGAGTCCCTGGCGCCACGCAGCGCACAATCCCTCGGCTTCCATGGGGGGAGGAAAAGTTATGAACTCCCCTCTACTATTTGAATTAAATCAAAATTGGGAAAGGTAGCAAGCGCAGTTACTCCTACCGATCTAGGAAATCATGGCAGACCAAGGGCCCCATCGCCTCCTGTGACATGGCAGGATCGCCTCCGGCATGCATCCCTGAAAAACTACACCGACACTCCGACTTTCCGGGTAAGCTTCAATAGGCCACGTCCACATTCGATATTCTCATTTAATCATTTAGTTTTCGAAATATCCTGAGATCCAAAAGGGCGCACGCCGATGGGTCCTAACTCGAGAACTTGACTAACCGAGGTTCGAAGGCCGCTCCACGGAGGACTCAAGGCCGCCTCGCATCAAACGGAGCCAGGGGAGAAAATGCAGATGAGCCCCAGCGGCCCTCCCCTGACCTGCTCAGGCAGCAATTTGGGTCATCTCGACCTTCTCGTCCAATCCGGACCTTGAGCCATGCCCATGGAATCTCCATCGAGGAGAGGCCAGCGGGCCACCTAAGTCGGTCGGATGACTCGAGCATCTACTGGGAGGCTTGTCGCGGAGCAGTGGAATGCCACCTGCAGGCTATGCCGACCCCATCACGAACGACGGACCCGGATTCCACTCGGACGCCCGAAATTATGCTCGGGCACACCTGTTAGGAGCTCATCGAGCCCATCACTCGAGCCATCGAGGCAAGTGACGCCGGCTCAGCCCCTCTGGTCGTGGTGACCGCGGACGGGGTCACCAATACGCGTGCACGCATACAATGCCCCTGATCTAATCGCCCTCCTTTATAACAAAGGCCACAGCGAGTTGGAGTACCGTGTTACTACTCGGAAAGAACGACAAACTTCTAGCCCCCGACTAGTCTCATGATCGGGCGCAATAGATACAAAGAGCTCCAGAATAAATGTGTTTTATTCCTGGCAGATAAACATTACAAAGTATAGTCGGCCCATGGCTGCTACAAATACAAAAACCTATTACCACCACAAGGTTGGTAACATTGGAAGCCTTGAGGAGGGATGCTACAAGTGCGGGAAGACTAGGAGGAGCAACTTCCTCGCAATCTGTCACACCCAATTTATAAGAACATAAACCGAGCAATCATATATGCGCCAGGATCAAGTCACGCATATATACAACACAATCATCAAGATATCACAATGCATATCTTGAAATAAGAGCATATAAATTATAAATGAATATCTTTATTACAACTGAATCAAGAATTAGTTCAAGGGATGTGGAAGCGTAAAATAAATACATGCAGAACAAGGCGCCATAGGGACGTCGGCTGGGAGACAACGCCTAGAAATTGTCGAGTCCGCTAATGTAGTCCTCCACATTGCCTGGTACTGAGCAGCAGTCGAAGATATCCCAAAGAGAACAGAAGGGTAGAGAAGGCAAGTGTGAGTACACAACTTGTACTCAACAAGTATAACACAAACTATGAGGCTCTACGGTTAGCTGACTCAACTGCATTAGCTTTTAATCTTGGCACATTTTATTAAAGCTATTTACTACCATTGGATGAATTACCATAACCCAAGTTACATAATAATTAATCAAAATTTACCATGAGTCTACTGAAAACCAAGCCAAACCACGAAAGGTAAACCCCACTAATCAGATGGAGGATCTAGGCCGCTCATGACCGTGAGCACAGCTAGTATACCAGTTTTACACTCTCGAGAGGTTGCACAACTTTACCCACAAGTTGTGAGCTATGCTAGTGGCTCATCACACTTCCTTAGGTGAGATGACTAGCAAGCGTACTACGAGACTGTTACAAAGGATCACGTTAGTAAGGTGTAACCGCTAAGGTTTCTGGATCAACAACGATGGGGCTCACCTCACGGGGGTACAAGCACACAGCACAGACCAAGCTAGAGGAGCAGGGACCATTGAAGCTTACTATGGCAGAACCAACCTGAATTATACCGGCTCAAGTACGCGAGTCCACTTCTGAGGGCTCCAACGTACTTCAAACGGTATAATCCCTTGGCCTGTCGGGTAACGTCCCGATAAACCACCAATACACAGGACCAAATAAGATTACCTCACACGAAGGTGAGTCCAGAGATACAATCACCATCATAATTTACATTATAGGAAATTACATTACAAGAGTTAATATAAGTAGTACAAAGTTTCAAATTTAGAGAAAACAATACAAATTGTTTAAGCTATGATCTTTAGCAGCGGAAAACATACGCGACGATTACAACACGTCATCAAGACGGATGTCATGTTAAGCCCTGACACGACATCACTCGAGATCATCAGTATTGGCCGGGGACGGATCCCATTCCACGGACCAATCATCTGGAAGAGCACAGGGCCATGACAGGGAAAGAGTGGGGTCTTCAAAGGCTTTACCTGAAAAACATAAAACTAGCAAGGCTGAGTATACTAATACTCAGCAAGGCTTACCCGGGATTGGGTATACTTTAGCCCATAACTAGACTTATGGAGGCTTGTAAGGGTTCTGGGTTTAGTTTTAGCTGAAAAGCAACTAAGAGTAAATCCTTATTTTCAACTTTTAGCTTTCAAATTCTATGTGATTATTCATTCTAGATGAGCACTTATAACTAAGCAAGCAAGGTATAGCTCTTTATCTCAACCATCAGTATTACTCATCATATAGTTGCTCTTGTTACTCTGTGTGATAAAGGGATTAAGTAGTCTCAAACATCGTGAGAGGCGGACGATCCGAAGCAATGTGTGCAGGACCTAACTCACACGCTTGGAACACCAACGGGTCGTTCCGAAGCAACCGTTTGCCTTTCATTCCGACTCGTGGATCAGATCCACCACAAGCGACTGCAGGAACATACGCACACCCAATGTGTGCAGGACATACATCTGTAGCGCGACTACAAAACCCGTATTCCTGGTTGCCCTTGCAACACGTATTTCCTCAGTCGAACATAAGTAACCAGAAGAAGCAAATCGAGTGGTGGGAGGTATGTCCACTCCTCGGGCCGATTGGCTACTAGGCTTACCGCTTACCCATAACTCACGGCATGTGGTTAGTACTTTCAAACGCTTAACCCCGATCGGCACACACCGCGACCTTATCACATTCAACAACACAGACGGGGTATCACCTCAACCATGATACTGCACAAAACTCCCGTCCGGCATCCTTATAGTGAGAACAGGAATGTAAACATTACAACTCCTATATCGCGCGAGTGACAGGAAATCACCCGACTTCTACCGGCCCTATTAGCATAGCAGCTAGTCGGACTCAAGTACTAGTATCCATCACATTGGTTTCTAGGAGAATGCAACTAGGGTTTTCAAGCAATTCCTAAGAACTTAGTGCATAGAATACGTAAATAGATATAGATTGCAGTATAATTAAAATAGTGGGTTATGTCCGGGGCTTGCCTTTACTGGTGGGTCTGAAGTCAGTAAGTCAACATCTTCCGAACTTTGGTTCGGGACTTCAGTTAATCCCTTGGTGACGTTCACTTGATCTTCAGGAACATCCTTCGTAGACTCCGGGGAAATCTCGTAGGTATCGTTGCCGAAGTAGTCGTATCTACATGTAATGCAACATTACATTCAAGCGTGCACACAAAACTATTTTATTTCACAACAAAGTTACAATCCAGCACTTATCTAACACACTATTTACATAACAACCAAAAAGATCTGAACTAAACCTAGACAGAGCTTTAGGGGGCAACTAACTAGAATCGGCTACTCGTTGAAGATTACAACAGAGCCGATTGGAAACAACGAGGGTTTAGCTGATTGATGAGTGCGTCGGTTTCCTAGGTGATTGATGAAATCATCGATTACCTTGGCAGAAGGATGATTCCTAAAGTAGTTGTCTTAACTGAGATGTGCTTAGGTGTTATCTAGGTAACTAAGTGTGGTTGTATCGACTCGATTACGTCAGCACAACTATTGAGTGACGTACAGCCGATGGGGTATGGTTAAGGGTATAGAACCGATAGATATGTAGCTGATTTCTCAGTTGATAAATCGACTGATAGAAGTGTATAGATAAGGGTGGGAAAACTAAGGATCGATCGGCCGTGTTTGACCGATACGGAAAACGATTAGAATCGGCTTGGATCGGCCGATAGCAAGAACCCTAAGATTGTGGGTGTCTTTTCGATACATCATCTTTGTGCAGTCGATGTAGGACAGAACAAAAGAATTGTATCGGCAATAGCCGATACTAGAAAGATAACAATCGTATCAGTTAACCAGCCGATGGTAGAAGCATACCGAAAGAAATGCATCGGCCGATAACTGTTACACAGAAGTATTCTAAACTCAAAGGAAACGGATGTTTAGCGGTTGGGTTGATAACCTGACACTGAAGCATAGCTGTCGAGACGTATTAGCTAAGCAGCAGATACACATGGACTAACAGGAATCCTTATACGAAAAAGGGTCTTAAGAAGGTTGCAATCAAGACGAGAACAATGTCTTGATGGCAGGGATATGAGCGTTTGTGTGATGTATTAACTAATTACCACACTTTTCCACTTGAAACATACATCCTATGATTTATCTTTCAGCTAAAACACATGCATACAATATATGGTACAAACAAAGCATTCATTCCCTAACATTTAACCTAGACCACAGATCAAGATTTTCAATTCAAGAGCATAACACAAACTTATAAATGTTCCCTGATTTGAAATAAAGAAAGTTTTGAAAATTTTACAAAGGACACCCTAGAACTTTCTAAAACATAGCAATCAAGTCCCTGGTCCGGGAAAACAATTAATAGGAAGTTAACCACAATATTCCGGCCAAGGAATCGCCGGCATTAGAAAGGTTCAGCAGGTCAGGGCAAACCTTGGTTATGGAGAAGAACAGACGGAAGGTGATTTTCCGTGGCGAACAGGATTGGCGCGGAGAAAGTTCGACGGTGACGAGATTCCGTGGTTGATGAAGAAGTTTGCCGGTCATGCGTTGCACGTCAAACTCGCATCACGTTGCTCCCGCCTCGACTTCCGTATAGATGAAGGGAGCTCGTCGTGCCTGGCTGCACCGCATCTCTTCCGAGCTCGCCACGCCCGACCACTATCTTCGCTCCGTAACTCCTCCTTTCGACTCGCCGCGCCATAAACGCCTCTCCGCTTCCACGAGGTTCGAGGAAGCTCGTCGTGCGTGGCTCCTCTGAGCTCACCGCAACCGGTCGCCACCTCCACGCATCATCGCCCTGCACGCCGTCGCCCTGCATGATTATTCTTCTTCCTCCTATTGCCGAGCCCGCACTCGCCTCGGCCTTGCCACATCACATCTGCATATGTCCGAGCCGCGCGCATCCTTGACCCGTTCCCACTTTGCAGGCTCAGCTTCACTTCTCCCGCGGTTAGCATTTCGTCGAACACCTTGGCTGCGTCCTTGATTCGGCTACCGCGTTTCTGCATCTCGCGCAACAGCTCTCCGCCGCTACTCCTCCTGCGCGTGCCGTTGTTCGGCACGTCGCACTCCAGTATTGCCTGCTCGCGCTCATGGGCCCGCTCTGTTCCGGCCGCCCAATACTTGCACACCCCGCCAGCTTTAGCGCATCATCGCGCGCACGCTCGTGTCATCCGTTCGGCGTCGCTCAGGTTTGCTCCTGCACCGCCCGCGAACCGCTCCAGCGCCGCTTGGCTCGCGTGCCACTCACGCGTCAGCGTTACGCCTCCCGCGCGACCACTGTCGCCTGCGCTGCACCCTTGGTCCATTCAAACCGCACTCCAGTGCTGCCCGAGCTACGCCGGCTTACGCGTGCCGCTCCGTTCCTGCACGCCACCGGTCCCGTGCGCCGCTCATGCCGCGCACCTCGCACCAGTGCTTGCCACCAGCGCCCGCGTGCTCCTGTGCTCGCATGCCCACATACTCCTGCTCCGACGCGTTCCTGCGCCGAGCTACAACCAGAGCCGCCAACTGCTCGCCCAGCTCCCGCCGCGGCCGTCTCTCCTGTTCGCGCCGGCTCCTGCCCGCTCGGCTCACACACCTGCCGCGCGCACGCTCCACTTGCGCGCTCAAGCCGAGCCGCCACCGCCGGGAGTCGCTCGCCTGCCCCTCCTGCCGTGGGCCGCCGCCCCGCCTGGGCCTGCATCGCCTGGGTCCGCTCGCCGCCCCTGTGTGCGCCTGCTGCGCGCACACGCCGCCTGCCGCTGCTCCTCCCGCGGCCGGCCCGTGCGCTTCCCCGCTCCTGCGTCGCGCACGCCAGCCCGCGCCCGCACCGCCTGCTGCGTCGCGCGCCGCTCGAGCCGCTGGTGCCGCCAGCCTGCGCGCCCCTGGTTCCAGGACTCCGCGCCCCGCACGACTGCGCCTGAGCCGGCCCCGCACGCCGCCCTAGCTCGGTGCCGCCGCCTGTGCGCGCCGCCACCGCTCACGCCCCAGCTCCCGCCGCACGGGCCCCTGCGCGCGCGCCCGGGCGCTCCCGCGCAGAGCCGCTCGCCCGCGCCCGCAGCGCCCCGCGCCGCCCATGGCCGCCGCTCGCTCCTGGGCCCACACCGGGCCGCGCCGCGCGCTGCGCCTCCGCTCCCCGCGCGTCCGCTGCTGCGTTCGCCTGGCGGCCACGCCGAGCCGCAGCCGAGCCGCGCTGCCCGGGGCCGCCCGCACGCTCCGCGCCTGGGAGCCGGCCTCCGCCCGAGCCGCCCTGGGCCGAGCCGCAACCGCCGCCCGGCGTCTTGCGCCGCTCACTTTTGCGCGCGGTCGAGGCCGCTGCCTGCTCCTGTGGCGCCGCCCGAGTGAACAGAGGGAGGGAGGAAGAAGCAAAGTGGAACTTGGATGGAGCTGCCGGTTGGGGAACGGGATAAGACAGAGACGCCAGGGGAGAAAATAATTAGAGGAGAAGGGTGAACAGATTTCCCCAAGGACCTTTGCGTAAATACAGAAAACTGCAAGGGCCTGAATGTAAAACAAAATTTCCCGTTGATTTAAAACCCAAATGAAGAAATGCCCAAAACGAAAGTTGGAGAGTTTTTCAAACTCTACAACATTGCTTTAGGGCTCAACTTCAAAAACTCAAAATTTATATTTTTACGCGTGAAGTTTTGAGCAAAAGTCGGATTTGAATTGCTTCTGTCCTAAAGAATAAAATTTTATAAAATTCAAGACCTAAATGCAAGCATTTATGACACGTCATGATGACGGGATAGACTCGTCATAATGAGTGGATAGACATGTCATGATGACTTGCACTTTTACACTTTAGTCCTTAGTAATTTTAAAAGTTACTTTTGTAAATTAGAAACTTGCATAAAAGGACTTGTACTTTTATAAAATTATATAAACACCCTTGTTTTTACCATTTTACCCAAAATTTTTTACACACTTCAACACTTGCATTTCCAATGCAACTTTTGGATAAATATATATTTTTTTTACAAGGAATAAAATAAGAAAAACATGTTTAGAAAACCACTTTTCACTTATTTTTGAAATTACTCTTATCCAATTACATTTTGCAAAAACAACCCTAGGTTTTTCTGTAATTACAAAAATACCCTTTTTACTTACACTTTAAATTTTCAAAAACTTCACATAAACACACATACGCTTTATACAAACAAACACATATTTCACACTAACAAAATATATCTAGTATTGCAAGTACACGAACTGTCACACTTACCACCCCTCTTGCCCCACAGGTAAGTTACTCCCAAACCAAAATGACCTAATTAGTAAGTCAAGACCGTCCCATTCCAGTCTTGTGATTGCGCAGTTGTCCCAGGTTGTCGCTCTATGAACCGGTCCTTATGGAGAGTAGCCAACCAAGCACTAAGCACCTGCTGGCCCCCTCAACCAAGTTTCTATAAAAACATCTTTTAACGAGACGTGAGCCACTCAAGCACACAGCACAGAGGGCCTCTCTCAGAAATAAGTTGCATATACCATTAATCAAAGTTAATTACAAAGGACCATTATATGTGAGAGCGCATCACCTAGCACAACTAACCAAAATGCAACCCAAGGTATCATATAAAGGATAACGGTGGCTAGGAAAATCCTTATAGGCATACAGTATTAAAATGCAGTATAAAATTATATTTAAAGGTGATAGGATGTTTATGTTATACTTGCCTTCCTCAAAGTTCTCCTGCTGCTGCTCAAAGGGCTCTGAAGAAAGTGGCTCCTAGTACTCCTCCGATGGCTCAACGTCTACTCATGAACGCAACGCCAACACATGGTCCACACATGCACATACATACAAATAATGGAAAAAGATAAGAAACAGTACAACAATACAGTAAAACAGCATACAAAACTAAGCTAAAACTATTCTACACGTTACAACGATCGCGTGGATGCGAAAACCACTTAAAACGGAGCTAAGACGCGAAAACTAGGGTTAAAACAAGGTCTAGGGGCTTTTCTGTAAGAAAATATGAGATTCTAAGGGGCTCTGTGCAAAAACTGAGGGTCTAAACATAATTAAAGGGTAGATCTAGGGTCTAACCCGCGAAAACATAGGGGCGGGACTGCGGACCCAAAATCCAGAAAGCTCAGGGGGCTCCGGCGCTAAAAACAGGACTTAGTTGGAATTTCTTTTGAACAGGTGTGGACTGCGGGTTGCTTTCGGGAAAACCCAGGGACTCTTTAACAAAATAGCCAAGCCGAACCGGTACGAGTAGATCTCGCCCGTTGGACCACGATCTGACGGTCCGAACCCTATCCATTTGTGGTCTAATCTTGATCATCCGCTGCAGATCGGGCGGCTGGCGTGCAACGCGAGGGAGGGGGGCGGCGCTGGATTGCCGGACTCCAATTCCTGCGGCGGCGCGCGGCTCGAACTCGCCGGAGCTCCTCAAATCCGATGCTCCAGGGGTCAAAACTACTCGAGCTCGGGTCAGGGATGGCCTACGTGACATGGGTAATCCACCTAGGGCTACTGCGGGGCTTGGGAGGCCTCTGAGCGGCGATATCGACGGCGGCAGAGGGTTTGCACGATGGCGCTCACCGGTGTGCGAAGCTCCAGGCGTTGCGGTGGCCCTAAAGCTACGAGGTCTAGCGCAACAGGTAGAGGGGGCGGGTGTGTTGCTCACCGAGGGCTTGGGGTGGGTTGAGGTACAGCGGAGGGTGACCGTCAACAATGGCCGGCGGCGGAGACGGGTCGGGCTTCCCGGGGAGGACTGATGCAGGCGTCTCCGGGCTTCTGGTCACCGTGGGTCGACTCGTGGAGATCCTACGAAGGTCCTACGGGGTTAGCGAGGTCCAGGGATCACCGGTGGCAAGGAATCGCAAGGGTGGAGCAGGATACCGGCGGCGGTCCTCGGGCTCGATTCCGGCGCGGGCAGGGCTCGAGGTCGAGGGTGGATGGCTCGGGGAGCTTCCTGGCGGGATGGCGAAGCTGCTGCGAGCCTTGGCCGGAGCTGGGATGCACCGGAGCGGCCGGCCCACGACGTAGCAAAGGTGCTGCACGGCGGAGCAAGCGGGCAGTGGCGCTAGGGCTTCGGTGGCGGCTGCAGCGGCGAGGGTAGGGGGCAGAGGGGGTTGGGGATCCTATTTGTAGGGCGGCGGGGCACCCTTGGCGTGCGGGCCCGGTGCGAGAGCCTCATCGGAGATCTCGGGCGGACGGTGCTCGGGGAAGAAGAAAGGAAGGGGGGAGAGGTGCTGACGTGTGGGGTCGCTGTGCCAGAGAGAGAGAGAGAGAGAGCGCTGCGCGGCTGAGGGGAGGGAAGCACCGACAGGCGGGTCCCGGCTGTTAGAGGGAGAAAGAGAGGGACTCGTAGGCTCCGGCTGGGGAACAGGGAGGAACTGGGCCGGGCGTGGCTGCTGGGCCGCGGGGGAAGAGGCCGGCCCGGAGGGTGGAGAAGGAAAAGGGCTGCGGGCTGGGCTGGCTTTTCTTTTCCTTTTCTTCTTTTTTTTTCAAATTAGCTCAATTCTATTTGAATTCAAATGAGATTTGAATTCAACTTAACCATTCAAACAAAGAAAAGAGATGCACCAGCATGAATGCACAAACATGTTGAACCTAAAATAAATTTTAATTACTTGTGGTATAAAATTAATTTAAATGCAAGATAAATCAAGAAAAACCTTAGAAACTTTATTTAAGCCAAAATAAATTCATTAAAAATTAGGAAATTTACATTAGGGTGTTATACAATCCTTCTTCTTGCACCGCCTTCTTCAAGGGCACCTTGGCAAGGGACGCCAGCGAGCAGTCCATTTGCCGTTGTCACCAACTGAACTCCCTCGCCGTCTCAGGTGATAGCGAGGAGCTCTATCTCCTAGGCAGCTCCCGCAGGCATGCCCCGCACCAGGAAGGGACGAGGAGTTCCTTCCTATACCAAGACCCGGCTGGTGGAAACACTGACACGACCTCTGCCCGGAGCCGGCGCCTCCCCTGTGGTCGCCCAAGGCACCTTGGGAAGCCACACCGACTGCCTGACAGAGACCGTGCCCTGCCTGCACACCCGCTCGCCTCGATCATCCGAGCTAAGCACTCGGAGGACCAAGCTTGGGAGAAGCTCGGGTGCACGACATCATCCGCATGCTATCCCCTACTGCTTGCAAGCACTTTTCTAGCACTAGATGCTGGAGGAACCACCGGATCCATCAGGTGGACGCACACAAGCTAAGAGCAGCTCCATTATGCAAAATCAAGCTCGCCCACAACTCAAGTTCTGGATGGGTTCAAAAATGGGGTCCCAGGGGCCTCCATTTATAGCCGCTCATGCACCCCCTTTCTCGAAAGCTAGCTTCGTCGCATGGAGCGCGGCTCCGCCTCAAAAGAATTGAAATCCTCATGGCAGAAACGAGCCCCTCTGTGGCAGGCTGACATGATAGATCAGGCAGGCCTCGATGTTCCGCACCAAAAAGCAGGCAACTGGTACCGCCGTGGCACACATATTACGTGGTCAGATCAAGGCAACCCCAATTGACTCAAGGTCACAAGGGAGAACATCTCCTACATGTTGTCTCTCTGCGGCTGAGGCAGAGTGATGCGACCTCTCATTCTGAGCAAAAGCACAGCACGGTGATAATAGCGCCTTTGCGATTAAACAAATCACAAAGCCGCTCGGGGGCCTCTGATGGGTCTATGGACCCGGGGTCCCCAGCGGGCCCACTTCCTGCTGGCACTCTGGATGGTCTAAGACCACGCATGGATCAAACAGGCGCCCACCTAGGCTGTGACTTTCTTCAGGCCGTCCAGGCCCACGGTCCCGGCTAGTCAGGACCAGTCAGTTGTAGCCTTAGCCCACATCCTCGACTGAGGGGACGACCGAGCCTAGGTCTATACTATGGTCCTGACCTAAGATGCTAACCAAACTCCGCCATGCATGTGTCACTTTCCCCAACTGATGAGGTCAGGGGCCGGCCGGACCTCACACACTGACCGTCCCCAAGGGTAGGTGCTGAGGTTAAGTACGGACGCACTAGAGTCAACCACCGTACAGGGCCAACCACTCCCCCCACGCGGGTTACAGTTCCTCTTACTGCCGCTGCAGGAGGATTCCGCAAGGACACAAAGTCATCACGACACGGCAAACACGCCTCCATCACAATGGAGTGACATGGCATAGCTCCAGGGATGGAGCGTGACTACTGTACCGTACTTATCATCACACGCTCGCCCCTCGACCGATAGAGCATGACGCACAGAGACAAGATAAGATGACCACCCCACAACCCAGGACTTGTACGGTGGTCATCGGAGGCCCCGACTGACAGAGTAGGCAGTCTCGACTGACAGAGCTGGTGACTCTGACCAGCAAAGCAAGGAACACTCTATCTTTCTACCTCACTCCTACTTTTGGTTCCACTGTATCGGAGACCCCCCTTTGGACTATGAAAGGGAGGTTCTTCTGCCAAGGAAAAACAATCTTGACAGATCTCGATCATACCACATCATCCACTCGCAAGCAATTGTCGGTCAAAACCCACCGGCGAGCAGCGACAGGCAACACGAGGAGCCGGGAGGCTTCTGAGACGGCTGGTGGGTCCCGGTCCCTCGGTCAATGGCCCAGAAGTCCCGCAGATGCCCTAGCTTGGTGAAGTGCTAGGCGTGCCACCTGACCTATACCTGATCAGGAAGGTGTAGAAGTCGTTATCAGTTATTTCCCTGCACGCACAGCCATGTCAAATGTTAGTCCGAGCCGCGATCGGCTCTTAAAATGACTCCCAATGTCGACTAGAAGAGTCGATGGTGCCTCTGTACTGGGTCGGACCTGTTCTTGTACTAGGTCGGACCTCCGGGTAACCCTCAAAATTGGCTGAAAGAAGCCGATTGTACTCGTTTAACAAACCGGATCTACTAATATTCAAATATCTTGTACGAATCCGATAGAAAAGATAAAAACATGCTCTATAATCACCAAGCTAATCCAATCTACGACAGTAAAAGTCTTCACCGTATGATCGGAACATCCTACGCGTGGTTAAGCCTAACGAACATGAAAGATAACAAGATGCTAACATAAAAAGAGGCCTAAAAACAAACTAATAAGCCGATTCCCGGAACAATCTCTCCTTAGATTACCATAAAGCACCACACATGCAGCCCGAACATTCAACCCGTTTGAAGGGCCTAATCATACGGATATTAAACCAAATCCTTGTAATACAAAGAATTACCACAACAGATCAGATCTACTAACTGAGAACAGAGCAAGGTGCTGCCTTTGGACCTAGGATCACGCACAAAGGCAGCTAAGCGATTACGAACAGTAAGTAGAGCAAAAACATACTATTAAGAACTAAATGCAGTATCATAACCATTTAAGATAACTAGCGTTACTCGCCATCAACAACGCTTCAGCACGAGAAACACAAAGATAAGCAGATAAATACGACGCTGCTACGACCATGCAGAGCAGGATCGGAGCAGCATGTCGATTACCTGGAGAAACCCTTGGGAAAGTGGTGGCGATGCGCCGAGAGTTTGTTGTGAATGTTGGATTCCCTTTATGAAATCTCACGATACATATTTATAGTCCGGAGACTTGATCTTTTTAACTAACCCTAGCTGATTATAATACCATCTCTAACTTACTATATTTAAACTATCCTTACTAGATATACGGCCATCCCGGCCCTTAATACGCTCGCACATAAGCCGATTCGCAAACCATCACGATGATCTCCTTCAGCCCACGTTGCTCTCAGCCCATCCTCTGGCCCAGTAAAATTATGGCGATAACACATGCCCCCCTGGTTTTGGTGATGATAACTCCAAAACCATCACCTCTTCGACTTCTAAAACTTGTACACGCACATGCCGTTCCCAATGCCATCGGACGCGACCCCTCGACTTCCAGGGCTTGCACGCGCGCGCTGCCTCCCAATGCCATCAGACGCGACTCTTCGACTTTTCCCCCGAAAATTGTCATAGCGCCGCTTCGCCTTCCATCTCTGCCCTTATAAACTGGTATCGGTGGATCTACTTCTATTCATCTCCTTCCTCCGTGCACTAACCGCACCAACATATTCTGCATCCTCCAGCGATGGCTTCCTTTTCCTCTGCCTCTTCCGATTTCTCTTCCTCTTCTACTTCCTCCATAATCTCCATCACCTCTCCTGACTCTGAAACCTCCAGGGAGGTGACGCCGGAGTTTGATTTGGTAGCTTCACACGAGCCTCTTGCTCCTCTGCATTGAGACGCAGAGGAGTGGGACTTCAGCATTTGGTCAGAGGACGATGAGTCCCTGACCGACGATGAGGACCTCCAGATTCTCCTTCATGGGGATCTGGATGGAGGCAACGATGATTCTTGGGATGACAACTTCTTCTTTTCCTCAGAAGAAGATACCAAGGACACTTCAACCAACAATGACTCGGCATCAGGAGGGTTCCTGCACGGCAGATCGTCGACTTTAGAAGACGATGGGGACGCCAGCGACAACGCCGGTCATAGCAGCGATGACGGCGGCAACAGCAGCAGCAATGGCGGCAGCGACGATGGCAGCAGCAATGATGACACCAGCGCGTCTCCCCTATACAAGTGTCGCAAGTCCTTAGGGACTTACCGGTGGTAGTTCGTAGGGTCATCAGCCATTATGTATAGAGCCGGTAAATCAGCTTCTTTTGTAATGATTTCTTGTAGATGAACACTTTTATTTCAATAATCCAATGTCTGAAAATCCAATCTTCTAAAGTCTGATGGCATCGCATTGGCCTTTCTCCTTGAATTGTCCGATCCACCCCCAAGCTTTTCCTTTATTCCTGATCAGATATCTCAAAGATCTTCGAGAACTCGAGTACCCTTCAAATGATTTCACCAATAACAAGAGTACTCTGTCAAGATCCATCCCTACTTTTCTTTTGCCATTTAGCTATATGCCAAGGCAACTTGTCTGACTCTCCCTTGAAACTGGCTTTTTAATGAAACAGACGTGCTCCTGATGTTACTGCTTCCCCTCGAGCACAAATGGGGTCGAAAAATATGATTACCAAGAAAAACCCACAAAGAAGTCAAACCTTTTCTTTCCAGATCAAGAGACCCTTGTAGTTTGCCTGATTTGAGTCGCGCTGCAGAATCCATTCTGCCGACCTTGATAAGACATCTACAATCGACTTCTTTGAAGCCTGGGACTTGCAGGTTCCGATTGTCGCTTCGAAAGTTGATGGCTTAACATCGGCTATTCAATCTTTAGCTCCATGCACGGACCTGCATCTTTTTTTTACAGATCTGACTTGTTCATCTCGTTCTACCTTCTAGCCTGATGCACTGCACTGGCTTTTAAAGTACCCGATCATGTCGACTTGCAGCATGATGTATCACATCAGCTTTCCTCACAGATACCCTGATTGCGTTGGTCCATAGCCTGATGCATTACATCGGCTTCATCACTCGTCTTCCCACATGCTCGGGAAATATTTCTTGAGGTGTTGGCCATTGATGACTACTGGAAATTTAACTCCATCCAATTCTTCAAGCATGTACGCATTCCCTGGTAGAACTTGATCAACTCTATAAGGCCCATGCCAATTTGGAGACCATTTACCATATGTCGCATCCTAGTCCACAATGGTAGCACCGCTTCCCATACTAAATCTCCAACTTGGAATTCCTTCAGTTTAACCTTCTTATTGTACGCGCGGGCTACCTTGGACTCTTTTCCAGCGACCAAAGCCTGAGTTCCATAATGTCTTCCACATTGTCGCTCATTAGAGCGGCATATTCTTCAGCAGTCAAATCATTCTGAAACTCTATCCGTCTCGAACCGGCCGTAATTTCCCATGGTAATACGGCCTCCTGCCCATACACCAAATGATATGGTGAAGTTCTTGTTGCCCCGTGGCATGAAACACGATAAGCCCATAACGCTTCTGATAATACTTCATACCAACACCGTGGGTATTCATCAATCTTCCTTTTGATCAGCTTGATCAAGCTCTGATTGGATGCTTCGGCTTGTCCGTTTGCTTAAGCGTAGTATGGAGATGACCTGATGAATTTAATCCCCATGTCGGCAACGAACTTTTTGAATTCATCAGATATAAATGTCGACCCTCCATCTGTTGTAATGGTCTGAGGAATCCCGAACCTATGAATAACGTGTTCTTTGACGAAATTGATGACATCCCTCGATGTTACTGACTTCACAGGAACAGCCTCTACCCACTTGGTGAAATAATCTGTGATAGCCAAAATAAACTGATGGCCTTTACTCGATGGAGGATTAATCTTACCGATCATGTCCATGCCCCAGCCTCTGAACGGCCAAGGTTTGATGATAGGATTCATTTCTGGCGCTGGTACTATTTGTATTTTTCCAAACCTTTGACAGGCTTGACATCCTTTATAATACTTGAAGCAATCTTCCAACATAGCAGGCCAATAATATCCCGAGCGTCTAATCAACCACTTCATCTTGTGGGCTGATTGATGAGTACCACACGTACCTTCGTGGACTTCATGTAAGAGCTGATTGGACTCAACCGACCCCAAGCACTTAAGCAGTAGCCCTTCCAGAGTCCTGTAGAACAAGTCGTCCCCTATCAAGACGTACTTCATGGCTTTTTAACGTGTCTTCTTAGGTGCCCCCCGAGCCGGATCCTTCAAGTAATTGAAGATATCGGCTCTCCAATCCCCCTGATCCAGCAGGTTTATTGGGAAATCAGCTCCATCCGCCATATCCTTGTAACCTGAAGCCATCTGGGCAAGATCATTAGCCTCTGAATTTTGTACTCTTGGTATCCAATAGAAATTTATATATCTGAACTGGGCCATTAGCTCCTAGCATTGTCTCCACAAGGGAAACAACAACTCACTCTCACATCAGTACGTTTCCGTGAGCTGATGGATGACCAGTTTTGAATCCCCAAAAACTTCTACTGCTTCTGCTCCGGCCTCAAGAAGTAATTTCATACCTTTGTGCACCGCTTCATACTCGGCTAGATTATTGGTGCAAGGTGTTGGCAGTCTGATTGAAAAGGAATATGTTGCCCCCTGAGGCGAAACGAGTAGGATACCTATGCCAGAACCATCTCCACAGACTAACCCATCAAAATACATTGCCCGTGCGTGGATGGAAAGCGCTGCTATGTCTGAGCTGGTCCTTTCTGCAATGAGGTCAGCCAGCGCCTACCCTTTGACTGCCTTCGCAGGATGGTACCAGATATCAAACTCTGACAAGGCAAACATCCACTTACCGAGTCGGCCTTTCAACACCGGGGCCGACAACATATGCTTGATAACATCTGATTTGCAGATAACAATCGTCTCGGCTGAAAGCATGATGTGGCGGAGTTTTGTACAGGTAAAGAATAGACAAAGACATAATTTCTCAATTCCGGGGTACCTGGTCTCTGCATCTAACATCCCTCTGCTGAGGTAAAAAACAACTCTCTCCTTGCCATCATGTACTTGTACGATGACCGAAGCAATGGAAGTGTCACCTACTGACAGATAAACATGGAATGGCTTACCCTGCTGGGATGGGACTAACACAGGTGGTTTGGATAAATACTCTTTGATATCTTCAAACGCCTGTTGTTGCTCTGCCCCCCAACGGAACTCGTCATTGGCTTTAATTTTTACCAACTCCATGAATGGCTCGATTCTTCCTGATAGATTGGAAATAAATCTCCTAACAAAATTGATCTTGCCAATGAGTTGTTGGGGTTCCTTCTTTGTAGTAGGTGGCACCATTGTTCTTACAGCTTCTTGACTTTTTAGGCCGATCTCAATTCCTCGTTCATGAACTAGAAACCCCAGGAATTGACAGGCCGATACACTAAAAGTGCACTTCTTCGGATTCATTCTAAGCCCGAACTTCCTGGTTCGTTCCAAAACTCGCCGTAGATCTCCC
This sequence comes from Panicum hallii, assembly GCF_002211085.1. Taxonomy (NCBI): domain Eukaryota; kingdom Viridiplantae; phylum Streptophyta; class Magnoliopsida; order Poales; family Poaceae; genus Panicum; species Panicum hallii. Next base: position 30,963,998 of record NC_038044.1, on the reverse strand, counting down.
AAATGCCCCTCAGCCGATGCAAATTTCACCACCACGTCATCAATGTAAATTTCCACCAACTTACTGATCAAGTCGCGAAACATATAATTCATGACCCGTTGGTATGTAGCACCTGCAATTTTCAGCCCAAAAGTCATGACCACATACTCAAATAATCCCACTGAACTTGGTATTCTGAATGCAGTCTTATGGATATCCTCTGGAGCCAAAAAAATTTGGTTATAACCAGCGTTGCCATCCATAAAACTTAACATCTTATGACCAGCAGCTGAATTAATCAACATCTCCGCAACTGGCATCGGGTACTCATCCTTTGGTGTGGCTCTGTTGAGATCTCTGAAATCCACGCAGACTCGCCACCGGCCATCCTTCTTCTGTACATGCATAACACTGGAAATCCATTCAGCATACCTGCATGGCCTGATGAAGCCTGCTGCTAACATATTTTCGACTTCTTTCTTGACTTCTCCTAGGACTTCAGCCTTCATCTGCCGCGCTCGTTGCTGGAATGGCTGAAATCCTGGCTTAAGAGGGAGCCGATGTTCGACAATACTTCTATCGAACCCGGGCATCTCTGTGTAATCCCAGGCAAAATAGTCTGCATATTCTTTCAGCAGCACTATCATCGGCTCTCGCAACTCTGGATTCAACTTCTAGCTGATAAATGTTGGCCGTGGCTTATCCCAGGACCAATGTCGATTTCTTCCAACTCGTCAGCAGATGTAAACACGTATCCTAGTCTCCCTTTATCCATTAAGTCGATGCTACAAATAAACGACAAATATGATGTAAAAGGATTCGGCCGATCGCAGGGACCGGCCGACTTGTTCTTTTCATTAATTTGTGCCACTTTACAGTCAACATATGGCCAGCTGCTCGAGCGGGCCTCTTCGTGATCATTATAATGATGTAACATGGTTGACAAAAACAATTCACTTCTTATTTTTTGGGGCCGATCGCAGGGATCGGCCTCTCCTGTTACCCTTGTACAATCTAACTTTGGCACCCTATCTACTCCGTGAGGCTAGTGGATAAGACCAGCCTCACCCCATTTTTTGTAGCTTCCACGCGGTCGCAGCCTTGCAAGCTAATCCCTGAGATCAGCTCCTGGTCTTCCGCGTCCCGGACACTCATGGCAGCATGTGAAACTTCAACAGAATCATCCGCATGGACCACTTCTACTTCATCTCCATCCCATTGAATCAAACACTAGTGCATTGTAGAAGGGATACAGCAATTAGTATGGATCCAGTCTCTCCCAAGCAGGACGGTGTACGAGCCCTTGCTGTTGACAATAAAAAACGAAGTAGGGATGGTCTTGCCTCCTACCGTCAAATCCACGCTGAGGACTCCTTGCGCCTCCGAAGTTTGTCCGTTGAAGTCACTTAACGTGATGTTGGTTTTAATCAGATCCCCAATAGAATGCCCCAACCGGCGCAGCACTGAGTATGGCATTATGTTAACTGCCGCTCCTGTGTCGACTAGCATTCTGATGACAGGCTGGCTGTTTATGTAACCCTTGAGGTATAAAGCCTTCAGGTGCCTGTAATTCCTCTCTTGGGGCTTCTTAAATATGACTAGCCGTGGCCCCAAGTCAAGCTGAGCCACTATCACCTCTTCATGGCCTGGTGCATGAAACTCTGCAGGAAGAATAAACACCATGTGCGCATCAGCTGATGTCTTTACATCGGCTTTCGACCTCTTGGGACGCCACACCTTCTCAGAAGAACTCATCTCTACTTTTTGAAGGCGGTGAACTTTCTCCGCCAAATCCGGTCGCGCCTTCCTCAGTGTTTCCAAATATTGGGCCTCGGCTTCTTCCAGGCTACGCAACCGGTGCACCCTCCGCTTCTGGGATGGGTTAATCCCATCAGGGCACCAGCGTGGTCGGTGACATTTGTCTTCCTCACCTTCTGAATTCCTCCCTGTGCGTGATGACTCGGCTTGTCTATGGCGGGGCTGCATTGGTCTTAAACGCTGAAAAACTGAGGCACTTCTTGGATCTTGCTTCTGAAACCTGCACTCTGGGCAATCCTCAAGTGTGGGTAATCGTTTCATGCTAGAATCCCAACAGTACTTGAAGAACGGGCAATGCCAATGACTTTGCATATCCTCTTGCTTCCTGAAGCGTTTCCCAATGCACCGCTCGTACTCTTCTTCTTCAGTCTCATGTTGGAGATGCCGTTGATATCGATACTCGTACTTTCTCAGAAGATGAGAGGAAACTGGTCGTTGATTCCTGACGTGTCTCACATGCTCTTTGGTGATATAGTCCCTTTCCTCTTTTTGGACTGATCGCGGGAATCGGCCTCCTGCTTCCTTGCATACTGACGTGATGTATGTCCCGCCATGTTAATACCAAGCGTAAAGTCCAGCTGATGACGTGTTGATCGCTCGTACCATTCCACCATGTTTACATTTGGGAATGGTTGAGTATCAACCTTCATGGCGTACTGCCCCAAGATTAATCGGCCTTGCTCAATAGCCGATTGTATCTGTCCCCGGAGTTCCTTGCAGTCACCGGTACCGTGAGTGAAAGAGTTATGCCACTTGCTGTACGATCTCCCCTGGAGCTCCTGAGCTGTTGGGATCTTGAAACCTTCAGGGAACTTCAACTGCTTCTCCTTCAAGAGCAAGTCAAATATTTGTTCGACCTTACTCACATCAAAATCAAATCCTTTCGAAGGTCCCTATTGTTTCACCCACTTTCAGGGCACGGGTTTTTTCTCCCGTGCCCATTCTGCAACTGCTATCTCTTGGTCATCCCTAGAATCTTTGGAGTCTTCAGCATCAACCATTACTATTTGATGTTTGAACTTATCTTGGTATAATTCTGGGTGATGTTGCTCGTATATCATCATTTTCTACACCAGATGTGCCAAAGAATTGAACTACAGCTGGAAAACCAGATCTCTGATCAGTTTTACCAATCCCAAAGATGCTAATTCAACTGCCACTTTTTCTAAAATTCAAGTCAAGTAGCACCGGTTCTTAACTTCTCTGAAACGCTAGATGTATTCCGCCACCGTTTCTCCCCGCTTCTGGTGGACCTGCGCCAAATCGGCAATCCCAGCCTCTGCAGCTTCTGAATGATATTGTATATGGAACTATTCCTCTAGCTGCTTCCAGGTGCGGATATTATCAGGACCCAGTGATGTGTACCATCCACAAGCCGGCCCTGTGAGAGACTGCAAGAAAAACCCCACTCGCAATGGATCTGACACTGAAATCATCCCTAGCTGTGCCAGATATCGGCTCACATGCTCTATGGAGTTGGATCCCTCCGCTCCGCTGAACTTGGTGAACTCAGGTAGCCGATACTTGGGCGGCAGGGGAATCAAGTCATACTCGCTTGGATACAGCTTGGTGTAGCCGATCGCTCGCCTTCTTGGGAGAATGCCAAATTGACCTTTCAAAATGGCACTAATCTGATCCACTGTATGAACTCCTGGGGCCGAGTGCGTACCTTCGTGACTCGGCCCTGTTGCGTAAGTAGCCAGCCATGCCTGTTTGCCGGCATCGACTACAAATGTCCCCCCGGTTGCTCTCTGCATAGGTTGCACTGGGTTACCGCCATCTGGTATGTACGCACAAACATACCCATGCGGTACCTCCTTGGGGGGTTCACTGAAGAATTGGTGATCAGCAGGGTCACCTCCTACCTTGTATATGACGTACGCTGGTGAACTCTGTTGCTCTGGGGCTGCAAATGCGTAAGGTATTGGTGGCCTGGTTTGAGAAGGCAACTCCCCTTTGTAACTCCCTAAAGCAGGTCCTGTTGGAGAGTACTGGTACTTCATAATTTCTTGCACTACACGTACCACGACACGCTCAAGGGTGTTTACCAGACTCTCAGAATGTCGATGTAACGAATGAGTCACCATGTAGTTGACTTCTTGGCGGAGAGCTCTCGTGCGTTCTTCTGTAGGAGTAGACAAATCCACCTCGTCGAGCGCTCCTTCAGATGAAAATCCCTTCCATCTGATGCCGTGATGACGGGTCCTTTTGAATGAGCTGATGAGATCAGCTTCAAAGAGAGCCTTTATATCATTGTATTTCTGCTTGTGCTCATCAGACAACTCTTCATAGGTAATCGGGTTCTTGTTCGGCATCTTGACAGCGGAAGTTGATGTAGCCGAAGAAGATGATGCAGTCGATTGTAGATGATGTAGTCAAAGGAAGTAGCCGATGTGGTCGATGAAGTAGTCGATGTAGTCGATGAAGTAGTCAATGTAGTCGATGATGTCCCACTAGGCATGCCAGAATGTGTTGTCGGTCAAAACCCACCGGCAAGCAGCGACAGGCAACACAAGGAGCCGGGAGGCTTCCGAGAAGGCTGGTGGGTCCCGGTCCCTCGGTCAACGGCCCAGAAGTCCGGCACATGCCTTGGCTTGGTGAAGTGCTAGGCGTGCCACCTGACCTATACCTGATCAGGAAAGTGTAGAAGTCGTTATCAGTTATTTCCCTGCACGCACAGCCATGTCAAACATTAGTTCCGAGCCAGAATCGGCTCTTAAAACGACTCCCAATGTCGGCTAGAAGAGCTGATGGTGCCTCTGTACTGGGTCGGACCTGTTCTTGTACTAGGTCGGACCTCCGGGTAACCCTCAAAATTGGCTGAAAGAAGCCGATTGTACTCGTTTAACAAACCGGATCTACTAATATTCAAATGTCTTATACAAATCCGATAGTAAAGATAAAAACATGCTCTGTAATCACCAAGCTAATCCAATCTATGACAGTAAAAGTCTTCACCGTATGACCGGAACATCCTACGCATGGTTAAGCCTAACGAACATGAAAGATAACAAGATGCTAACCTAAAAAGAGGCCTAAAAACCAACTAATAAGCCGATTCCGGGAACAATCTCTCCTTAGATTACCATAAAGCACCAGACATGCAGCCCGAACATTCAACCCGTTTGAAGGGCCTAATCATACGGATATTAAACCAAATCCTTGTAATACAAAGAATTACCACAACAGATTAGATCTACTAACTAAGAACAGAGCAAGGTGCTGCCTTTGCACCTAGGATCACGCACAAAGGCAACTAAGCTATTACGAACAGCAAGCAGAGCAAAAACATACTATTAAGAACTAAATGCAGTATCATAACCGTTTAAGATAACTAGCGTTACTCGCCATCAACAAACGCTTCAGCACAAGAAACACAAAGATAAGCAGATAAATACGACGCTGCTCCGACCATGCGGAGCAGGATCAGAGCAGCATGTCAATTACCTGGAGAAACCCTTGGGAAAGGGGTGGCGATGCGCCGAGAGTTTGTTGTGAATGTTGGATTCCCTTTATTAAATCTCACGATACATATTTATAGTGCGGAGACTTGATCTTATTAACTAACCCTAACTGATTACGATACAATCTCTAACTTACTATATTTAAACTATCCTTACTAGATATACGGCCATCCCGGCCCTTAATGCTGTGGCAGAACCAACCTGAATTATACCGGCTCAAGTACGTGAGTCCATTCCTAAGGGCTCCAACGTGCTTTAAATGGTATAATCCCTTGGCCTGTCAGGTAACGTCCTGATAAACCACCGATACATAGGATCAAATAAGGTTACCTCACACGAAGGTGAGTCCAGAGATACAGTCACCATCATATTTTACATCAAAGGGAATTACATTACAAGAGGTTATAAAATAGTACGAAGTTTCAAACTTAGAGAAAACATTACAAACTGTTTAAGTTATGATTTTTAGCAGCGGAAAACATACGTGACGATTCACAACACGTCATCCTGACGGATGTCATGTTAAGTCCTGACACGACATCACTCGAGATCACCAATGTTGGCCGGGGACGGATCCCAATCCACGGACCAACCTTCTGGAAGAGCACAGGGCCAAGACAGGGGAAGAGTAGGGTCTTCAAAAACTTTACCTGAAAATATGTAACTAGCAAGATTGAGTATACTAATACTCAGCAAGGCTTACCCGGGATTGGGTATACTTTAGCCCATAACTAGACTCATGAAGGCATTGTAAAGGTTCTGGGTATATTTTCAGCTGAAAAGCAACTAAGAGTATAACTTACTTTCAAGTTTTAGCTTTTAGATTCTAGCTTGATTAGCCATTCTAGGTAAGCACCTATACTAATCAAGCAAGATAGATATTATCATCCATCAAGATTATTTCATCAACAATTACACTTTTTACTCTATGTGGTAAAAGGGATAAGCAGTCTCATTCATCGTGAGAGGCGGACGATTCCTGAATTGAAATTCAACCTTGCAAGGTAAACCTAACTCACACGCTTGGAACACCAAAGGGTCGTTCCGAAGCAACCGTTCGCCTTTCATTCCGACTCGTGGATCAGAGCCACCACAAGCGACTGCAGGACCATACGCACTTCCAAAGTGCAGGACGTACGTCTGTAGCGCGACTACAAAACCCGTACTCCTGGTTGCCCTTGCAACATGTATTCCCACACGTCGAACTTAAGTAACCAGAAGAAGCAAGACGAGTGGTGGGAGGTATGTCCACTCCTCAGGCCGATTGGCTACTAGGCTTACCGCTTACTATATTTCGCGGCATGTGGCTAGTACTTTCAAACGCTTAGCCACCACTACCACACATATCGACCTTATCAACTTTTAATGAAATAGACAGGGTAAACTTCCAGGTCATGATACAGCACATGACCCTGTCCGTCATCCTTATAGTGGTTGCAGAATTGTAAACAAGCAACTCCTATATCGCGCGAGTGACAGGAAATCACCCGACTTCTACCGGCCTTATTAGCGGAGTATCTATCCGATAAGGACTCAGGAGCATTACATTGGATTCCTAGTATCCATGCATCTAGGGTTTCATTACAACTCCTAGACTTAATGCATAAGTATAGATAGATAGACATAGATTGCAGTGTAAATAAAGTAGTGGGTTATGTCCGCGGCTTGCCTTTACTGGTGGGGCTGAAGTTAGAGATGTCAATATCTTCCGAACTTTGGTTTGGGGCTTCAGTTAATCCCTTGGTGACATTCACTTGGTCTTCAGGAACATCCTCCGCAGACTCCTGGGAGATCTCGTAGGTACCGTTTGTGGAAGTAGCCGTATCTACATGCAATGCAATATTACATTCAAAGTGTATATATATAACTATCTTACTTCACAATAAAGTTATAATCTAGCACTCATCTAACATACTACTCACACAACAACCAGAAAGATCTGAATTAAATTTAGATAGAGCTTTAGGGGGAACAACTAATTAGAATCAGCTACTTGTTGAGGGTTACAACAGAGCCGATTGGAAACAACGGGGGTTTAGCTGATTGATGTGCTTAGGTCGTGCCTAACAGAGGCGTGTCTACTATGCGATCTTACTGATCTAGGGTTGTGTACTTTGGTCTGGGTAGCCGATTGATAAGTGTATCGGGTTCCTAACTGATCAATGAAAGCATTGATTACTTTAGCAGAGGGATGATTCCTGAAGCAGCTATCTTAACTGAGATGTGTTTAAGTGTTATCCTAAGTAACTAGGTGTACTTGTGTCAGTTTGATTACGTCAGCACAACAATTGAGTGACGTACAACCGATTGGAGTGTGGTTGAGAGTATGTGACTCATAGGCATATAGCTGATTTCTCAGTCGATAAATCGGCTGATAGAAGTGTGTGGATAAGGATGGGAAAACTAAGGATTGATCGGCCATATTAGATTGATATGAAAGACAACTAGAATCGGCTTGCATCGGCCGATAGCAAGAATCCTGAGATTGTGTGTGCACCTCAGATTGATCGGCTATGTGGCAGCCGATGTAGGACAGAACAACAGAATTGTATCGGCAGTAGACGATACTAGAAAGATATCAACCGTATCAGCTAACCAGCCGATGGTAGCAACATATCAAAAGAAATGCATCGGCTGACAGCTGTTACATAGAAACATCATAGACTCAAAGAAAATGGATGTTTAGCGGCTGAGCCGATAGTTGACGTTGAAGCATAGCTGCGAAGATGTATTAGCTAAGCAGCAGATAAAAATGAACTAACAAAGATCCCTATATGAAAAGGACCTTAAGGAAACGGCAATCAAGACAAGGATAAAGTCTTGATGGCAGGGATATAAGCATTCGCATAAAAGGATTAACTAAATATCACACATTTACATATAAGACATACATTCTATGATTACTTTTCAGTTATAACATATGCATACACATAAGGTACAAACAAAGCATTCATTTCCTAATATTTAACCTAGACCATAAATCAAAGACTTTCAGTTCACGACCACAACATAAAACTGTAGATTTTGACCTAAGGATTCAAACAAAACTGGTTTTGCATTTTTATGAACTTCTTACGAAATTCTATGAAATGTAGGAGTTCACTGATTTGAAATAAAGAAGACCCTAGAGATTTTACAGCAAACACCCTAGAACTTTCTAAAACAAAGCAATTAAGTCCCTGGTCGGGGAAAACAAGAACAGGAAGATAACAATGATATTCCGGCAAAGGAATCGCCGGCATTAGGAAGATTCAGTGGATCAGGGCAAACCTTGAGGTAGACTTGGTTGTGGAGGAGAATGGGTGAAAAGTGAATTCCCGTGGCGAACAGGATCGGCGAAGAGAAAAGCTCGACGATGACAAGATTCCGTGGATGACGAAGGAGTTTGCCGGGAAGGGTTGCCGTGGGTGGAAGATGGCCGAAGGCGTAGTCTCCGTGGTGACCCGTGGTGATAGCTGTGACGGTTCGTGTACTTGCAATGTTAGGTATATATTTTGTTAGTGTGAAGTATGTATTTGTTTGTATAAAGCCCGTGTGTGTTATGTGAAGCTTTTAAAAATTTAAAGTGCAAGTAAAAAGGGTATTTTTGTAATTACAGAAAAACCTAGGGTTGTTTTTGCAAAATGTATTTGGATTAGGGTAATTTCAAAATAAGTGAAATATATTTTTCTTACTTTATGTCTTGTAAAAAAATATATATTCAAAAGTTTAATTTGAAGTGTGTAAAAATTTTGGGTAAAGTGGTAAAAATAAGGATATTTATGTAATTTTATAAAAGTACAAGTCCTTTTATGCAAGTGTTTGATTTACAAAAGTAACTTTCAAATTTACTCAGGACTAAAGTGTAAAAGTGCGAGTCATCATGACATGTCTATCCAATCATTATGACAAGTCTATCCCGTCATCATGACGTGTCATAAATGCTTGCATTTAGGTCCTGAATTTTATAAAGTTTCATTCTTTAGGACAAAAGCAATTCAAATCCGACTTTTGTTCAAAAATTCACGTGTAAAAATATAAGTTTTGAGTTTTTGAACTTGAGCCCTAAAGAAATGTTGTAGAGTTTCAAAAACTCTCCAACTTTCGTTTTGGGCATTTCTCCATTAGGGTTTTAAATCAATGGAAAATTTTGCTTTACAAACAGGTCCCTACAGTTTTCTGGAATTATGCATAAGTCCTTGGGGAAATCCATTCCTCCTTCTTTTCTCTCTGTTCTTCTCCTAATTGTCCTTCTCCTTCACTGGCGGCTGCATCTAATCTTTCTCTCTCTCTCGTTTATCTCCTCCTCCACACGGCTCTGCTGGCGGCGCCCAGCGGCTCCAGGCGAGCGGCCGGCGGCAGGCGGTTGCAGCTTGCGGGCGGAGCAAGCTGGCGGGCGCGCAGCCGCGTGGCTGGCACGTGGGGGGCCTGAGCGGACAGCGCAAGGTAGCGCGCGGGCCGCGGTAAGCGCGCAGGCGCACGGGCGGTGCCGAAGCGGCCCAGGCGGGGCGCTGGCGAGGGAGCAAGCGAGCGGCGGGCCCCGCAGCGTCAGGCGGCCGTGGCTCGGCCGGTGAGCGAGTGGCGCGGCCCAGACGCGTGAGCGGCAGAGGCACCAGGTGTGGCGCACAGGTGCGGACGGCCCAAGCGGCGGGCGGCTCGCGGGCGCGGGGCGCTGAGGCGAGCGAGGCGGCTTCGGGCGCGGCAGCGGCTCGGCCAGGCGTAGCGGATCCAGGCGGAGCAGGCGATGGGGCGCTGGCGCCGTGCGTGCACGCGGGCGAGCGGAGGCGCGCAGGAGCGGCGGCCCGAGTTAGCACAGGAAGGGGGGCACGATGCAGTGCTGGTGGGCACGCTGGAGGGCAGGCGCTAGAGTGGGGTCGGCTGTGCAGGGGTGGAGCAGAGCGCGCTGGCTCGGATGCAGAGGTAGGCCATGCGTGCGGGACGCGCGCGAGCGCGGCTGGTGCGGGACCTGCACTCGCGCGGAGGCGAACGGCCCGGAGCAAGCAGTGGCGCGCAGAGCGGATTCAATCGCGTGAGCGGCACGCAAGCCAGGCGGCGTTGGAGCGAAGCTCGCGGCGTGGCAGCGCGCGAGCAGAAGAGGACCGGCATGGCAGCGTGCGAGCAGAAGACAGGCGGTGTAAGAAAGACATGACGCGGGTCAAGAACGCACGCGGTTCGGGCGTGCGCGGAAGCGATTCGGCAAGGCCGAAGCAAACGCGGGACCGGCAACAGTAGGAGGAGAAATTGCTGTGCAGGACGACGGCGTGCAACGCATAGTGGTATCTCCGTTGGACGAGCTCAGGCCGCGACCGAGTTGGTGTACAGGAAGGTCGCACGCGGTGCAGGAGGTGCTGCAGCGCGACAATTTGGGGCGGACCCGCCCAGGGGGCAATAAAGTCGCGCGTGAAAGACGTCGGAGACCATTGAGGAGAAAGCCGCGGACGAAGTCAAGCGGCACTGCGAACTGCTCGTGGAGAATGGAGGTGGCCTGGCGCGGACGGCAGTGGAAGGTGTGATCCTGATGCAAGCAGGCCTCGGTCCTCGCGGAGGCGGAGGAGCGGTTATGGCACGGCGAGCCGGAGGAAAGACGGCAAGGCAAAGGCGAAGGTCCGAAAGGATTTGGACTAGCACGTCCGCAGATGCGAGCGAGAGAGTTCTACCGGTGGCCGACTCGGCTCGTTTCTGCAAGCACGTGCGTATGCGAAGTAACAGGCCACGCGCGAGCTAGTTGAGGGCCAGTGGTGTGAGAGCAGTACAGGAACAGTGTGCAGGAGATGCGACCGGGCGCGGCGATCCTACAGGAAGCTACGCGGGTGTGCCGACGGTGTTTCTGCAGCACACACGCGTGAGAAGAGGAAGTTTAACCCGTGAGCAGGAAAACCCTAGGGTTCGCAGAAAAGTCGGTATAGCGAACCCGTTCGGCTCCATCGTCTCGTCCCAGGGGTCCATGACGTTCAGCAGTTCCTACCCTCGTGGATCGCTCAACCGCTATCACCACGAGTCACCTCGGAGACTACTCCTTCGGCCATCTTCCACCCACTGCAATTCCCGACAAGCTTCTTCGTCACTCACGGAAGCTCATCACCGTCGAGCACTTCCTATCACCGATCTTGTTCGCCACAGGAGTTTACTTTCCATCCGTTCTTCTCCACAACCAAGGCTACCCCAAGGTTTGCCCTGATTCACTGAATCTTCTTAATGCCGGCGACTCCTTTGCCGGAATATCGTCGTTATCTTCCTGTTATCTATTTTCTCCAATCAGGGACTTAATTGCTTTGATTTAGAAAGTTCTAGGGTGTTCTCTGTAAAATTTCCAAAGCTTTCTTTAATTCAAAGCAGTGAACTTCTACATTTCATAGATTTTCGTAGGAAGTTCATAAAAATGTAAAATCCGTTTTGTTTGAAACCCTAAGTCAAACTCTACAAGTTTTATGTTGTGATCTTGAGTTGAAGTCTTTGATGTGTGGCCTAGGTCAAATGTTAGGGAATGAATGTTTTATTGTGCTTTATATTGCATGCTTGTGTTATAGCTGAAAAGTAAGCCATAGAATATATGTCTTAAATAGAGATGTATGATGTTTAGTTAATCCTTTCATATGAGTGCTCTTATCCCTGCCATCAAGACTTTAACTTTGTCTTGATTTCCATTTCCTTAAGATCCTTTTTGTAAAAGGATCCCTGGTAGTTTATGTGTTTTTGCTGCTTAGCTTATACATCTCTGCGGCTATGCTTCAGCGTTGGCTATCAGTTCAGCCGCTAAGCATCCGTTTCCCTTGAGTCTAGAATGTTTCTGTGTAACAGCTGTCAGTCGATACTTCTACCATCGGCTGGTCAGCTGATACGGTTGTTACCTTTCTAGTATCGGCTGCTGCCGATACAATCCTTTTGTTCTGTCCTACATCGACTGTACAGAGTCGATGTATCAGAGAGACACACACGATCTTAAGTTCTTGCCATCGGCCGACCCAAGCCGATTTTGGTTGCTTTTCCATACCGGTCAAACACGGCCGATCGATCCTTAGTTTTCCCATCCTTATCCACACACTTCTATCAGTCGATTTATCGACTGAGAGATCGGCTTTATACTTATCGGTCACATACCTTTAACCACACTCCAATCGGCTATACGTCACTCAATTGATGTGCTGACGTAATCAAGCCAATACAACCACACCTAGTTACCCAAGATAACACTTAAGCACATCCCAATCAAGACACAACTGCTTTAGGAATCATCCCTCTACTAATATAATCGATGCTTTCATCGATCACTTAGGAAACTGATGCACCTTTCCATTGGCTAAACCTCTGTTGTTTCCAATCGGCTCTGTTGTAATCTTCAACGAGTAGCCGATTCTAATTAGTTGTCTCCCTAAAGCTTTACCTAAGCTTTACCTAACGAGTAGCCTGTTAAATGAATGTTGAATTGCAACTTTGTTGTGAAGTAAAATAGTTTTGTGTGCACATTTGAATGTAATGTTGCATTATATGTAGATACGACTACTTCCGTAGACAGTACCTACAAGATCTTCCAGGAGTCTGCAGAGGATGTTCCTGAAGACCAAATGAACGCCACCAAAGGATTAACTGAAGCCCCGAACCAAAATTCGGAAGATATTCACATTTCTGACTTCAGTCCCACCAATAAAGGCAAGCCCCAGACATAACCTACTATTTTATTACACTGCAATCTATATCTATTTACGTATTCTATGCATTAAGTTCTTAGGAATTGCTTGAAACCCTAGTTGCATTTCCTTAGAAACCAATGTATTGAATAGTAGCACTTGAGTCCGACTAGCTGCTATGCTAAAAGGACCGGTAGAAGTCGAGTGATTTCCTGTCACTCGCGCGATATAGGAGTTGTAATGTTTACATTCCTGTTATCACTATAAGGATGACGGACGAGAGTTTTGTGAGGTATCATGGTTGAGGTGATACCCCGTCTGTGTTGTTGAAATTGATAAGGTCGCGGTGTGTGCCGATCGGGGTTAAGCGTTTGAAAGTACTAACCACATGCCGTGAGTTTTGGGTAAGCGGCAAGCCTAGTAGCCAATCGGCCCGAGGAGTGGACATACCTCCCACCACTCGTCTTGCTTCTTCTGGTTACTTATGCTCGACGTGTGGAAATACGTGTTGCAAGGGCAACCAGCAATACGGGTTTTGTAGTCGCGCTACAGACGTATGTCCTGCACTTTGGAAGTGCGTATGGTCCTACAGTCGCTTGTGGTGGACCTGTCCACGAGTCGGAATGAAAGGCAAACGGTTGCTTCGGAATCATCTTTGGATGTTCCAAGCGTGTGAGTTAGGTTTACCTTGCAAGGTTAAATTCGATTCAGAATCGTCCGCTTCTCACGGAGATTGAGACTGCTTGATCCCTTTATCACACAGAGTAACAAGAGCAACTATACGATGAGTAATACTGATGGTTGAGATAAAGAGCTCTACCTTGCTTGCTTAGTTATAAGTGCTTATCTAGAATGGATAATCACATAGAACTTGAAAGCTAAAAGTTGAAAATAAGGATCTACTCTTAGTTGCTTTTCAGCTGAAAACTCTACCCAAAGCTAAAAGCCTTCATAAGTCTAGTTACATGGCTATGTATACCATGAACGGGTAAGCCTTGCTGAGTATTAGTATACTCATTCTTGCTAGTTACATGTTTTTCAGGTAAAGTCTTTGAGGACCCTACTCTTCCCCTGCCTTGGCCCTGTGCTCTTCTAGAAGATTGTTCCGTGGAATGGGATCCGTCCCCGGCCAATACTGATGATGCCGAGTGATGTCGTGCCCGGGCTTAGCATGACATCCATCTTGACGACGTGCTGTAAATCATCGCGTATGTTTTCCGATGCCAAAAATCATAACTTTAACAGTTTGTAATGTTTTCTCTAAATTTGGAGTTTCGTACTACTCTTAGAAACTCTTGTAATGTAATTCCCTATAATGTAAAATATGATGGTGACTGTATCTCTGGACTCATCTTCGTGTGAGGTAACCTTATTTGATCCTGTGTATCGGTGGTTTATCGGGACATTACCCGACAGGCCAAGGGATTATATCGTTTGAAGCACGTTGGAGCCCTCGGAAGTGGACTCGCGTACTTGAGCCAGTATAATTCAGGTTGGTTCTGCCACAATAGCGGTTGAGCGATCCATGAGGGGTAAGAACTGTTGGATGTCATGGACCATGGGACGAGACGATGGAGCCGGATTGGTTCGCTATGCCAACTCCTCCGCGAACCTCAGGGTTTTTCCTGCTCACGAGTTGAACTTCCTCTGCCCACGCACATGCGATGCTAAAGCATGGCCGACCGAACATCCTTGCTTGCATAAGAAGAAATCCTCCTTGACCTGACTGCTCCGGTGCGTGTACTGCCGGCATACTTGCGCAACCATTCGCAAGGCCGCCGCTCCCGTTCTGCTTCCACACCATCGGCCTCCATCTTGCTTGCGCGTGGTTTGTTGCTTTGCATACGCACGTGCCTGCAGAAAGGGGCCGACTTGGCCACCAGTAGAACACTCTCGCTTGCATCCGCAGACGTGCTAGTCCAAATCCGTTCGGACCTTCGCCTTCTCTTCGCCGCCTTTCTTTCTGGTTCGCCACGCCATAAGCGCTTCTCCACCTCCGCTAGGATCGAGGTCTGCTCGTACCTGGCCACCTCCAAACTCTCCACGAGCAGTCCGCAGTGCCGCCTGACTTCGTCCGTTGCCTTCTCCTTGACGGCCTTCGACGTTCTCTACGCGCGACTCTACTGCCCCCTGGGCGGGTCCGCCCCGAATCATCGCGCTGCAGCACCTTCTGCACTGCGTGCGACCTTCCTGTACACCAATTTGGTTGCGGCCTGAGCGCGTCCAGCGGAGACACCGCGATGCGCTAGATGCTGCCGTCTTGCACGCCGTTGCCCTGCATGGTTACTCTTCTTCCTCCTGTTGCCGGACCCGCACTCGCCTCGGCCTTGCCGCATCGCAGGTCCCCCGCGGCCATCCTTGCCAAGTTATCGTCGTGCGCGGCCTCGTTGCCCTTCGTGCGGGTCGGTCCCGAGCCGCCACACCTCACCTCCATCCGCGCACGTCCGAACCGCGCGCGTCCTTGGCCCGCATCGCGCTGCGACTCACGCGTCTGAATCCGCCCTGCGCGCCACTGCTCGTTCCGGGCCGTTCGCCTCCGCTCGGGTCCTGCTCCTGCGCTCACACGCCTACGCCGCCTGCATCTGCGCCGTGCTTGCTCCAACGCCTGTTCCTGCCCAGCTCCTGCGCTCACCCAGCACCAGTGCCCGCACACGCCTGTTCCCACGTCGCGCGCGCTCGCTCCGAGCCGCGCGCTGCTCCACCTCGCGTGCGCCTGCGTCTGCCACCAGCACCTCCACGCTCTTGCTCCACGCCGCCAGCTCGCGCTGCTCCCGCTCTGGCACTGGCCACGCCGCGCCCACTCCCTGCGTCTGCGCTCATCGGCTCCGCTCCAGTCACCCACCAGCACCCGCGCGCCCGAGCAACGCCTCCCGAACCGCGCCGAGCCACCTACTACGCCCGCAACTGCCGCCCGCGCCTCCAGCACTCCCTGTGCCCGCGCGCCGCCCGCGCGCTCCGCTTGCGCCGCTGCCGCCCGCGCACCTGGCCGCCAGCCCGCCTGCCGCGCGCGCATCCAGCCCGCCAGCACCGAGCCGGCCTCACCCCGCTCCTGGGCCCGCCACGCTTCCGCTGCGCCTCCCCCTGGGCCGCGCCTAGCGCGTCTGCGCTGAGCCGCGGCCGCCCTGCTCGTGCGCCGGAGCCAGCTGCCCCGCCCGCGCGCGCCTGGGCCGCCAGCGCCGGAGCCGAGCCGCCCCTGTGCGCGCCTCCGCCTACTGCCCGCGCGCCCGCGTGGGACCGCTCACCCGCGCGCCTCCGCCTGGCCTGGGGCCGCGCCGCCAGGAGCAGCACCCTGCGCACCGAGGAGAGAGAGAGGGAAAGAAACAGGGAGAGAAAGGGGAAGCGGCCGGTGATAAGAAAGAAAAGAAAGGCGCCAGGATAAGGGAGAGCAGAGAAGAAGGACAAGTGGGATTCTCCAAGGGCGTATACGTAATTTCAGAAAACTGCAGGGACCTGACTGTAAAGCAAAATTTCCCAACAATCTAGAACCCTAATAAAGAAATGCCCAAAACGAAAGTTGGAGAGTTTTTCAAACTCTACAAAATTGCTTTAGGACCCAAGTTCAAAAACTCAAAACTTGCATCTTTACACGTGAAATTTTGAACAAAGATTGGATTTGAATTACTTTTGTCCTAAAGAGTAAAATTTTATAATATTCAGGATCTAAATGAAAGCATTTATGACACGTCATGATGACGGGATAGACTCGTCATAATGATTGGATAGACATGTCATAATGACTTGCACCTTTTACACTTTAGTCCTGAGTAACTTTTGAAAATTACTTTTGTAAATCGAATACTTGCATAAAAGGACTTATACTGTTATAAAATTACATAAATACCCTTATTTTCACCACTTTACCCAAAATTTTTACACACTTCAACATACACATTTCAAATGAAACTTTTAGATAAATAAAATATATATATTTTTACAAGACATAAAGTAAAAAAAACATATTTGCAAAACTACCCTTCACTTATTTTGAAGTTAACTCCTATCCAATTACATTTTGCAAAAACAACCCTAGGTTTTTCTGTAATTACAAAAATACCCTTTTTTTACTTGCACTCTAAATTTTCAAAAACTTCACACAAACACACACAAGCTTTACACTCACAAGCACATACTTCACACTAACAAATATATGTCTAGCATTACAAGTATATGAACTGTCACAAATACGCTCGCACATAAGCCGATTCGCAAACCGTCACGATGATCTCCTTCAGCCCACATTGCTCTCAGCCCATCCTCTGGCCCAGTCAAATTATGGCTGTGACACTAAGGTAATTAGTGTTGTCACACCCTAAATTTAAAGGTGATGTTATGTGCAATAGGTGGTAAAAGTGTGTTTAAAAATTTAAATGCTAAGGGAAAAGGGTTGTTTATATAATTATATTTTAATAAAGGTCTTTTAGTGCTAAATGGGTAAACATGGAGGGTAGAATTCAAATGTATGAGGGTTATTTTACAAAAGTCAAAAACTTGTGTTTAAATCGCAAAAGTTGGAGAAACTACCCATTGGATATATATGTAGTGTAGTTTTAAAATAGGGTTTATGCAAAGTTTGGAAATCTTGTTAAGTTTCAAATTAATTGCAAATCCTTAGCTCTTCTGCAAATAAGCCTTAAGACAAAGTTGTAGATATTGAAAAATGATACACTTTTGCTTTTTGGGCCCATCTCCATTTGAGCACTGTTTTGAAAGTTATTTATGCATTATAGTGGAACCCCTGTCTTTTCTGGAATTTGCAACCAGGTCCCTCTTCGTCTACCTCTCTCTCCCTCTCCTCTGTTCTCCTCTGCCGCGCGCCGCCGCCGTTCTCCCGGCCCTGTGCGCCGCCCCTGCCATCTCTGCGCTGCCCAGGACCTCGCCACGTGCCACCCCGGCCTCTGCCCCTCCGCTTCCCGCCCTCGCGTTGGCTTACTCCCGCCGCGACACGCTGCCCGACTGCCTGCCCGAGCTGTGCTTCGCCGCCGCTCGCCGTCGCAGCATCACCCGCGCTACCTCCTACCTTCCAACGTTCCACGCGTCACTCCTCTGCCGTGCCGCCGCCCTCCCGACCCAGTGCTGGACTGCCCTTGCGTCCTCCACGTCGCAGAGCTCCTGCCCGAGCTCCGCCGCGGCTGCCACGCGCGCCGCCGAGGCGCCAGCCCCTGCTTGCGCACGGGCACATCTTCTTCTGGACCCCGAGCCTCTCCTTTAGCTTCCCTAGCACACGCTCTAGGATTTGCAAACTTCCTTTCCATCCAATTTCCCCTACCCCGATCGCCATTGCTCACCGGACCTCCTCCGCAACCCCGGCTCACAGTCGGCAGCCTCCACCACCGCTCCCCATCCTCGATCCGAAGTGCGATCAGCACCCCCACGATCCACCGCAGCTCACCGTGTGATCCAGTCCTAATTTTCTCCACCAGAACCACCAGACCGCAACGCCGGCGAGCCCCTTTCCTCCGCCGCCGCTCGGCCTTCCGTCGACCCACTGATACAGGCCCTCTCCGCTCATATCACCAGCACCACTTCAACCCCATGAAGCGATCCCGCCCCTCCTTCATCGCCCTAGCCTGCAGAACGTCGACCACCATTGCCGCCGGTGAGAACCCGAGCTCCACCCCACCGTCGATCACCACTCTCCGGCCTGCTTTTGTCCAAATTGAGTTAGGGGAAAGCATCCCCGCACTCCCCCGGTGCTCACGCGCGCCTTGTTCACCCATGTTCGCCAGCCCCTCGCCGGGAACGACGACGCCCTGACACGGTCGCCGCCATTGCTCGTCGTCGGCCGTGCCCCGTCGCTGACCTTGACGCACAGCACCCACTGGTGGACACCGTAGGACTTGTAGGTCATGCTGGACCAGATCATGTCCGGCCTAGACCTCGCCGTCGGCGAGAACGCCGGAGACAGAGGTGCCGGACGCCATCGAGAGCCGGCAAGGGCATATCTGTAATGTCTTTTTCGGTTCTAAGGGCCTGAGTGCAAGAATCCGAGAACCCAGTGTAAACCCATGTGTTATTTTATGTGAGCAAGGCTGCTGGCTTGTAAAATCAATAGGAAATTGTAGGAAATTCCAAAAAATTGTCAAACTAATTTTGTTGGAAACTAGATTTCAAACCCTACAACTTTTATTAATGAAGTCTAGTTTGAAACTAAATATTTTTGAATCTATGTTAAACTCAAAGTAAAAGGTGTAAGGTGCATAACTTCATGCTAGATTTGTTTCTTGTGAATTCTGGTATATAGCTTCTATAAGTCATGTGTGAGCTTGTGTAAAAGTTTCAAACCTAGCACTGTTTTGTAGCTTAAGTTCTTTTGAATTTGGGCAATTCAAATTTGAGATGTTTTGAAATTAATTAAGCATCTTCCTTAGGCTTAATTAATTAGATCTTTTTATCATAATCTAATGTGTTAATAATTAGTTTATAATTAAATTTTTAAGACTTTATAATTCTATTTACCTAAGATTTGAATTTTAAACTTGAAATTTGAATTCAAATTCAAATGTTTTAGTTTCTGTTTTCAGTAAATCCAATACTATAATCATAACTTAAATATAAATGATAATTCAAGACTAAACCACCCCCCTTATTTCATGAGTTCATGTGTGTTAATTATTTGGATTGCAACTTTATTGTGAAATAAAATTGTTAAACTCAAGCACCATCTCATTGTAAATTATCGCATGTCATATAGAATCGACGACACTCGATGACGGAGACTAGGAGCTAGTCTTGGGACAAGATCAAGGGTTTTCTGAAGACCCGACAAACGTCGCCGAGGATCTAACTAAAGCCCCGAACCAAAGTTCGGAAGTCTCTAACACTCCTGCCCCCAACCCCACTCAAGAAGGCAAGTCCCGATGCATATCCCAGTATTTCAATTTATTATAATTTCATTATTATATTATATATCTTGCATTACGTCTAGGAGTTGAAATGGAACCCTAGTTGCATAAAATCTTAGGAATCCAACCTATTGTACCCGAGTCCTTATCGCATAGACGCCCTGCTTAATAGGACCGGTAAAAGTCGAGTGATTTCCTGTCACTCGCACGATATAGGAGTTGCATATTTACTATTTTGCAATCACTATAAGGATAATGGACAGGGTCATGTACGTTATCATGACCTGGAGATTTACCCTGTCTGTTTTGATAAAAGTTGTTAAGGTCGCAGTGTGTGGTAGTGGTGGCTAAGCGTTGGGAAGTACTAGCCACATGCCGCGAAATATGGTAAGGCGGCAAGCCTAGTAACCGATCGGCCCGGCAAGTGGACATACCTCCCACCACTCGTAATTTGGTTTTTCTCACGCACCGACGTGCGGGAGTACGTTCCGCGCAGCGGACAGGAGTACAGTCATGTAGTCGCGCTACAGACGTATGTCCTGCACAATTGGTGTGCGTACGGTCCTACAGTCGCTTGTGGTGGCCCTGTTCCACGACCCGGAATGAGTGGCAAACGGTTGCTTCGGAACTATTGTTGGATATTCTAAGCGTGTGAGTTAGGTTTACCTTGCAAGGTTGAAACTCGATTCAGAATCGTCCGTCTCTCACAGAAATCGAGACTGCTTATTCCTTCTGCCACATAGAGTAAGAAGTGTAACCATTGATGGAATAATCTCGATGAATGATAATCTCTACCTTGATTGCTTAGTGTAGGTGCTTACCTAGAATGGATAATCAAATAGAATCTTGAAAGCTAAAATTTGAAAGTAGACCATACTTTTTATTGCTTTTCAGCTGAAAATAAACCCAGAACCTGTACAATGCCTTCATAAGTCTAGTTACAGGGTAAAGTATACCCAACCCCGGGTAAGCCTTGCTGAGTATTAGTATACTCAGTCTTGCTAGTATCATTTTCAGGTATAACTTTCGAGAACCCCACGGATAGTTCTGCGTGGCCAACTTCTGTTCCACATGGCTGGTCCGTGGAGTTGGATCCGTCCCCGGCTGGTAGTGACCCTCCTGAGTAACACCAGGCTTTGGGCTGAGCATGGTATCAGACTTCGCGACGTGTTTAGTCGTGTGTTAATTTTCCTTCCGCTGTGAACATGGACAAGTTGTTAAGCTTGTCACTTTAAACACTGTTTGTATAAGTTTACCTTGAGTTTGAAAAAGGCTTGTAATAATAATATTTATGTTTCTGTAAGTTAAAAATTGATGAGCTGTGCTGTGATTGTAAACTCGCCTTCGCGCGAGGTAAACCCGCTTCGATCCTGTTGAATCGTGGTTGTATCAGGCGGAGACCCGACAGACCAATGGATTGTTCTGTTTGAAGTGCGTTAAGTTAGTATCGACCGGGCAGCGATAACTAGCGCACTTGAGCTGGAATAATTTAGGCGGTTCTGCCACAATGGCGATAACACAAGCTTGTAACTTCCCAAACCCTCACGAGCACCTAGACTCAAGCAATACAACCGACTGACCCCAACTGGATGAAGGGCACGATTGCCTCAAGCATTATAAATTTATCATTATATGTTAGGCCACCTCCGATCACGACGCGTGATATACACTTCGAGTAGATTTTGTTGTCGGCCATTTTCGGAACCGACACAAGGTCTGCAAAAAGCCAAAACCTGGTACCAGTTTGTTAGGGGGGTGGTGCTCGGTGACGGTCGACACACCAGACTGTGGCAGGATGTTTGGGTGGGAGATTGTAACCTGAAAACCTGCTTCCCGAAGCTGTACAATATAAGCATAGACCAGCAGATATCAGTTGAAGAAGCTAACTCAGGAGGGTGGAATCTCAGATTTCGCAGATCTTTGGCTGCAGTCGAGGCGGGAGAATGGTCGCAACTAAGAACATCCTTAGTCGGCAGGAGGTTTCGGGACAGAGTGACAAGGTGGTCTGGAAACTGGAGGCCAAAGGATCTTATACTACCAGATCGCTATATCGCTTCATGGTAGACCAGGCCCGGGCTGCAGGGACCAGCGGATGATTGACCTCTGGAACACGAAGCTCCCGCTAAAAATCCAAAATTTTCTTTGGATGCTCTTACACGACAGATTGCAGACGGCTGTGTAACTAAAATGCAGGAAATGGGACCGTCCAAAAGAGTGCAAACTTTGCGGGAATACAGAAGATTTAGATCACTTTTTTTTCAGATGTCCGATAGCGAGTTTTGTGTGGTGCTGGGTTAGAGAGGCGCTACGTTGGGAGCTCAGCTCTGCTTCTCTGGATGAGTTCGTTTCTGAAAATATCGGCACCCCGGGCACCTCTCGTGGCAGGGTGCTGCTCTTTTTGTTAGCGGGGGTCTCTTGGGTTGTGTGGAAAGCGAGGAACGATTAGGTGTTTTCTAATATCTTCAGTCTCTAATCCTAACATTCTAGCTCACAGAATAGTGGGTTTCTTACAGCATTGGTGCAAGATGAAGTCGCCGAAGGACCAGGAGGGGAGGGAGCGGATGGTGGACCGGCTGCAAAGAGGGCTCCGGATGCTGTGATGATCTCTGACATCGGAGAAGTGTGCTAGCTCTGAGTTGTCCTTTCTTCTCTAGATGTTCTGTTTGGCGTAGTTTGGCTGTTCCTTTCTCTATTCTGTTTTAGCTGCTGCGTCAGCTCAGTTTGTGTTGCGCGTGCTGGTTGCGTCTATGACTTTCCCTGTAAAGCTGGTATCCCCGGCATGACATTCTACCGCTTTCAATATAAGCAGGACAAGGGGGGTCTTTGGTCTATAACTTCCATTAGCCTTTCCCAATCAATCTACACCCCTAGCATGCTATCGTGTGGCTAAGCATCTTGGCACATGCCTATGCACACACAGAGACCTCTCTCGAATTGACTATAGAAATATGACAGAGAAGATTTTGTTAGTTTAGTTTATTACAGTTTGAGCGAAGAGCAATTTTTGAAGAAAATCAGTTAGAGACTCTTGGAAATAACTAGAATTGAAGATATAATAAAAAAGATCACAAGTCAAATAATCATTTTGCTTCAATTTATATTTCCATAGAACTATGCTTTAATTTACATTTTCATAAATATGTCTTTCAAAAGAACATTGCAAAATTAAACTTCTATTATGATGCAAAACCACAAGTTGTCGGTTGTTCTGTATCATATCGCAAACTACACTGTAGGAACCTAGTGAAAATGCTTAGAAAATGTAATTTTATTTCAACTATTGGTTCTTCTACATTTGTTACTATCTTACTGTTATTATTAATTGGATGTTACTCTTTAGGTGTACTAAAAAAAGGAGAGAAATCCTTAGAATTAAGAAAACAAAACTGTCGATGTGTTGACGGTCGTTAAATACCACTTTTGACCATCAAAACTTGCACAAAACATATACTTCAAGGTGGAATAACTTTATTATAGGGCCTTTATCTGATGAATTCTACAGGTGCCGGTCTAAATATGTGTCCAGGTGCATTTGAGCTGAAAATACATGAAACCACAAGCAAGATTCAAGCGACGCACTTCCGGCCAATCATGAGCAAGCACACGCATCCTTAGGCCCACAAACTAGACCAAAACTGACATAACTTGGCGGCTACCCAGGACAACCGACTTTGGCGTCCACCTGCCAGCCACCCTACCAAAGGCGGTGCCTCTAGTTCGGCCGAACCAGAGGTAGGCCCAAGGTCCTTCAACTTTCACGTTTCAGCAGCTGGTGGCCTCCTGAAATTGGTGCTGTTGTTGACGCAAAAAACCGGCGATTGGTTTCTTGCATGGCCACACACGAGAACCTGGGAGATTTGCTTTACTCCGGCGCAGGCTCTAATTAGTTTCGTGTAGGTGCTAGGTGTGCTGGTCAATTTGACCTGTAATTGAGAAGGAATAAGGCAATCGTCAAGTACTGGAACGTATCGGCTGGATTTCTAAACCGTTCCAAAAGGGTATGGGCTAGAAGCTCGATACAGATATGATAAGAAATCGGCTAGGAAACAGCCGATTCTACTGTGAGGTAATACCGATTACTCAATACTACTTCATGAACAACACTTAGATTCAGATCTAATCGGTCATATTCTGTGTAGTTACTTAAAACAATAAAAGTAACTACAGCCGATAGGAATCCAAAAGTCTAAGCTGGATAACTTGTGATAAAAACTAAACTACACAAGATTAAAAGAATCAACCTTGCAAAGTACAGCAAATATTGATAACTGGTGGTGAGTAAATAGATCAAGAAGAAAGCAATGCGCCATCAATCAAAGATCTAATTTGCTCGATAAACACGGAACTTACCAGCAAGCTGGAGATCGAAGTGATGCAACCCTGCTACCGGAAGAACTCATCAAAAAGAAAAAACTACGAAACTAGGGTTTGGTGAAGTCGCTAACAATGAAGAAAATGGTTTGTTGTATTGATGTGTGATTCTTCAATTACATGCTCATAGGTCAATATTTATAGCCTATGCTGACAAATCCTAGTCGATCATGACACAATATGACTTGACTAAAAAGAAAATAGACATTCTATAACTAATCAACTAGTACACGACTTGGACTCCACATGATAACTTGCTGACGTATACGCTTCATTGGCTGTGACACCATATCGGCCAGATTGTCCTGCTTCCATCGGCTATCTTCCTTGCCTCAGTATCGGCCAGACATGTGTCAAAAAATGGTTTCAACACATGCCCCTAGTTTCGGAATAAAATATGTTTTGTTCCAAAATTCTCTCCAGCCATGATTGCCTTTCTGATTTTGCGCGTGCACACACAATGTTCAAACACTCCCTTGCACTCCGTGCGGGCGGCGCTTCAATTTCCATTTCTACTCCTTACTGTAGAAACTATAAAGACTCGCCCACCGCGACCTTTCTTCCTCCCAGCAAACTGCTCTCAAGCATTCTCTCTCCTCCAGAACAATCTTCATTTTCTTCGGCGAGTGATTCATAGACAACTTCTTCCAACTAAATCTTCAGCACCTTCCACAGCGGTGGGGTTCCTCCTCAACAACTAGGACATAGATCGGATCTGCATCAATGGCTTCCCTCTCCAACATCCTCACGGTACTAGATCTATTTATCTGTTTGCACTTCTCGGTCCATTCTTATAGAATTTCCTTTGCGCTTGTAGAATGTAAGGGATAGAATCACCATAGCCATAGAAGATAAACCAGGATTGATCTGTTTGAGCCCTATGGGAGATCCGGATCCCACAGATCTGATCAACTTAGAAACAGGCCGCATCCTGTTCAAAAATTCTAGCATGAATGTGCAAGATTGGACCGGTGTCTCTAGATCCTAGCCAAGCGCAAGTCCTTGGTGGAGAAATTGGTACCTCAGAATGAATGCCTCTAAAAGAACAATCTGGAGTGAATATCACATCTGACGTGCATCAATCTTTCCTTGTCAAATATGGCAAGAAATGAATCCATGCTTATTGCAGCCTCATACTTTTGGTCAGACACCCTTAATGCATTCCTTTTCGGTCACGGCCCGATGACTCCCACCTTGGCCGATGTCCTCATGCTAACAGGCCTCAACATTTTGGCCCCAGATTCAGCCTATAGTCTTTTAGTCAAGACTACACATCGATTAGAAACGAAGAATATCGGCAGATGGAATGGTTACATTGACCACCATGCGCGAACAGGGCCGATAAGCGACAGGGAGCACACGGCCTTTTTGAACATGTGGTTGGAGAAGTTCATCTTCTGCGGAAAGACCGTCAGACCAACCACAAACATGCAAGCCATAGCTGAGTCTTTGGCTACAGGGCATTTGATTCCTCTCGGTAAACACCTTCTGGGTTCAGTCTTCTCCCTGCTGTACCAAATCTCTGTTAAGCTATCGGCTGGACAGCCGATTAGGAATCTCGGCGGCACTTGGTGGTTTATCAATTTATGGCTGAACTTGTATATGCACAAAGTTCTGGGCCACAAACTTCACAAGATGAGTTTTCCATCGGACCATACTAAAGAGGAAAAGCCCAGAACATGCCGATGCATGTCATATGGCGAAGCGGCATCGGCATTCCCTTGTGACAGACTGGCTCTTTTAGAAGTGGCCACCTTTTTTGGATGTTTTTACAATGGTTTTACTTAGTAAAAATAGTCTGGTATGCTTATCATGATGAAAACAATGCATTTGAACTTCCCATCAAATTCAGCTTTGACTCCGTCAATACCAAAGCTGAAAGTATGGAGAGTTTTGGGGAGGCAATTACCCCAGGAATCCTCCCTGTTAACTTTTTCACCGGCCGAAGCCACCAACCATCATACGAATTTTATTATCCATTGGTGGCAGCCCGCCAGCTTAGCTTTGGTCAAGTACCAGTTCATCTCTTCTTCGCCGACTGAGTAAAACCGAGAGAAACTATTAGTAGTCACGTGGAATATGATCGGCTAAAGAACATGATACTCGATGCCAAAACTGTTGACCTGGAGGGTTGGATTGTCAGTTCTTTCATTACCAGGCAATGGTGGTCAAAGTGGAGCCTCCACCTCTTCTTCGCATCAGCTAAGACATACTGCCATCAATTCGACCCCAACTTTATTGTGCCGGATGATGAGGCAACCTACCTTTTGCTTATTCTATAAACCCCATATTAGATCATTATTTAACTTTACTACAACTATCATATCTGTAGGATGTTGACACTGTCCCTCCGAAAATCCATCGGCACTAATCGGCAAATTAATTATGCTCCTCCCTCAAAAACACCATATATCGGTTGTCGGTGTTTTACCGCCATGCCCACTGAGGGATGCCCCCGAGGTGGTGAGTTTGTAGGTAGGGTATCACCGAGATCAGGAACTCGAAGGTATAAGGAACACAAAGTTTAGATAAGTTCGGGCTGCCGAGAACATAATACCCTACATCCTGTGTATTGTTTGTATTGCCTTAGGTGTTGACGTTGTGTCTCTTGTTTGGAGTGGGTCACTGCCCGCCCTTATATAGTCTAGGGGATAGGGTTACATGGAAGTCCTAGTTGGATTCGAGCCTAGGAGTCCTACCTGAGTACTTTCGGGTAGTTTCCTTCTGTTCCGACTAGTTCTACTACTGTTTGAGTAGTCCTACTATGGTACGAGTAGTTACAACGGAGGTAGGGCGTGGGGATTCTGATGAGGACATCTCTCCTCTGCATACAATGCAAGAACCGATCACTAGAGCACGTGCGTGACAGTTGGATCTCCAGGTACGTTCTAACCTTATCAATTGTTTTTCAGAACTTACACTTGGTTCCATGCATGTTTTATTGATTAGAAACAATGGAGTGGACCAGCAAGGACTTCGAGAAGGCCAAGAAGTCAAGGAGGAGGAGCTAGGACGTCCAGACCAAGGAGGAGTCCATGTCCAACTCGACTTCAACTCCACCTCAGATTTCAGAACTTGACTTCACCAAAATTGATGCGCTGGCCACATACAGAGTTGGATTTGGACGTTCTATATATGGTTGGAACCATAACTTCATAGAGCTTCCAATGGCATGGTCCCACATCAAAATTCCTTTTGAGTCGACAGGAATCATCGACACAAGTGAGCGTCCAGAATCTGTCAAGGTGCTGTGTCACCATTTGTTGGGCTGTTGGCCCATGTACTGTGTTGGAACCCATTAGGGTTGCATCACGGGGACTTGCATGCCCCTAACTCCTTTTTATTCAGTAGCCGTCACCACTTTAGAGTTTGGGTTTTCCTTAGATTCAATCTATCATCAAACAGTGTCACAGTTCTTCGGTTTGTGAGACCCCAACTCATAATCAAGTTTGTTTGATTGCATCTCCTGTCACACCCGGTTTAGGAAAAGTAACCGAATGCATCCTATATGTGCGCCAGGATCAAGTTCCGCACATACAGTAGACATCACAAGCGAATATCCGAAACAATGCATTACCGAAAAGGAGTACAATAGTACTTTATTACATGACCGACAGTCTTAACCTTAAGTGAATAAATAAACGTCGATAAATAGCAGCGGACTTCAACTTCACAGGCAGTTGACTGGGAGACACTCACCTAGAATTCTCCAATATCTTCAGGAAACTCCGGAAAGTTATCTTGTTCTGAGCAGCATTGTTTTTAATAAAGCAAGTGTGAGTACACTTATGGTTGGTACTCAGCAAGTGGAGGGAATAATATGACATGCAAGGCCAAATCAAGGAGAAGCTGACATGGTTTGACTGCGATAAGCATTTTAGTTGGTCAAGTTTTATTTAGCAAGCATTAACTAGGTTTAAATTTATACCAACCCTTATATAAAAGACTGAGTAAATAAACAACATCAACAAATAAAGAACATCAGCTTAATTCATCTTTAAGTTCAATTATCATGTGAGGGTCCAAGCCGCTCTTAACCGTGAGCTCGACTGATATATGAGTTTTCACTCTGCAGAGGTTGTACACTTTACCCACAGCTCGTGTTTCCCTTGATGCCCGGGTTTGCAAAGCCCTTAAACACTTCTGAGGTGAGTGGCAAGGATTCACTACGAGGCCTTTACAAAGATTCCCTAACTTATGACAATCCGCTAAGGTTTCAAGTCAAAGCGGTCATAACCCTCCCTAATGAGGAAATACCTTAGCCAAGGATCACATAGCCATGTGCCTCAAGAGGACCGAGCTATACCCCGTCGATGCAACCCCTCTTGCCCTTTCGGTAAGATTGTCACAAGCCAAAGTTTCTAATTAATTAGCCAAGACCAGAGCCATGTAGTACTATGGTTGTACTATTTTCCTGGGTGGTTCTCCATGTTCCAATTAATTTAATATTCTTATTTATCACCAAACAGCATTCCAGAATAGGTAAAACATCATCATTGACATCCGAGTTATCCAACCTAAATCTATGCAGAAGCAATAAGCGTAGCTACAACATAAATGTAAATACCCAGGTTTAATCAAGGAAGATATATTGAAACTAGGCATGTCCTTAATTTGGGTTCCATCAAATTCTAGACACATGCATGCATATAAAGTAAAGATGTATTTGTGATAGTAAATAGGGCTGAAACATGATCAAGGACCACTTGCCTTCGTTAGCAAACTGCTGCTGCTCAGGAAATTCTTCAAAGTCTTGACCCTGCGGATCCTCGAACTGATCACCGTCTAACGTCGCACAAGCACATACAAGCAAAAAAGTAAAACAAATAAGAAACAGTACACCAAACAATGTAAACAGAGCAAAATAATATTCTAAAAACATTGTATAAGTCATAAGGATCGCGTGAGCGCAAGAATCAATGAAATCGGAGTTAAAACGGAGAAGTTAGGGCTAAAACGGGGTTCTAGGGGCCTATCTGCGAAAGATTTGGATCTAAAAGGACCTAAAACGAAGAATCCAGGGGCTAGATCGAAATTAAACCCTAGACAGAAGGGTTTGATTGCAAAACTAACAGGTCTAGGATGGCGGGTTCTATTTTGGAAAAATGCAGGGGCCTAAACAGAAGAAACAGGACCAAAACGCGATTACTTTTGAGCTGAGGTGGAGCGCGGGTTAATTCCGGGGAAACTTAAGGGCTAATCTGCAAAAGTGACGTGAGTTGACCGATATAGGTCTGTTTGACCCGCGGGCTAAACGGATCTGAGCCGTTGGATCTTGATCCAACGGCCAGAGAGAGGCTAGCGGCTCGGGCAGCAGCGAGAGGTGCCGGCGGTGAGGTGGGGGCGGCGGCGCTTCACCGGAGACGCGCGATCACGCGCTCCCGGCCTCAGTTTCACGTGCGGCTTGGACGGGAAGCTAGCTCACAACGCGGGGTTCCAATTGGGGTACTTGGAAGGGACGAGGGCAGCCTTGGACGGCGGCCGGCGGCGAGAGGCGGAGCGACCTGTCGGGGATCGTCGTGCGGGCGCAGAAGAGCGAGAGGGAGAGAGGAAGGCGGCCGGAAAGCTTCCTCACCACCACGTGGTGCTCCGGGGACGGTCGCTCGACGGCGGGCGGTAGCGGGGCGGCGGCGCGGCGGCGGCCCGAGCTCGAGCGGCAAAGCGGCGGCGGCGGCGGCTAGGGTTAGCGCGCGAGAGGCTGCGGCTTGGAGAAAAAGAGGCGTGGGGTTGCGGCGGCTTAAGTAGTGGCTGCCGCGGGTGCCTGGGCGTGCGGGCCCGAGGCGGATACGGCGGCGGAGATCTCGCGGGGGGGCCGGACTCGGAGCAGAGTCCCGGTCGGGCGCGGGGAAGGAAGGTCCGACCAGCAGGGCCCACGCGCCAGAGTGAGAGAGGGAGAGAGAGCGAGGGAGGAGCGGGGGTGAGCGGGTTGGGCCGTGCGCGCGCGGGGAAGAGAAAAGAGAGGGAAAGAAGGAGAGAGGCCGTGGGCCGGGGGCGAGCGGGCCGCGCGGGGAGAAGAGAAGGGCCGCTGGCTGGGCCAGGCTGCAGAAAGAGAAGGGAGAGGGGAAAGAAACAGGCCGGCTGAGCTGGGCCCAAAGGAGAGAAAAGAGAGGGAAAAGAGAGAGAAAAACAAAACAAATGCTTTTGAGTTTGAACATGAAATTTGCATTCAAATTTAAATCCAAATAAACTACAACCAATGAAACAATGCAAAGAGCATGAGTGCACATATCATATATTTCCCTTATATTTATTTTTATACTTAAGGAAAATTGTTTATCAAAAACCCTATGACTCCTTTAACCTATCATGTTATTCAAATTTTTTGTACTTTGCAAAATTTAGGGTGTTACAAATCTACCCCCCCTTAAAAGAAATCTCGTCCTCGAGATTCGGCTGGGCTAGCAAAGAGCTGGGGAACACATCCGTATTCTCTTACTCCGGGTAACTCTCTCTGCTGTGTCCAGTATTTTGATCGGGTGCTCCTCATAAGTCAAGTCCTCCTGCACATCCAGTTCTTCCAGTGGCAACTGCTCCTCGGGTACCCTCAAGCATTTCTTCAACTGAGAGATATGAAACACATTGTGTACGTCTGACAACCGTGCGGGTAACTCCAGTTGGTAGGCCACCTCACCTTTCCGTTCTAGGATCTTGAACGGACCAATGTAACGAGGCGACAATTTCCCTTTTACCTTGAATCTGCGCAAACCTCTGATAGGTGACACCTTCAGATATACGTAGTCCCCTTCCTCAAAGGTCAACTATCATTGTTGAGTATTTGCATAGCTTTTCTGCCTCGACTGAGCCACCTTCAGGTTCTCACGAACAACCTGTACCTGTCTTTCAGCCTCTTTAATAATCTCAGGCCCAAACAACTGACTTTCACCTGTCTCACTCCAATACAACGGAGTTCTGCACTTCCTGCCATACAGTGCCTCAAACGGTGCCATCTTCAGACTGGCCTGAAAACTGTTGTTAGAACAGAACTCTGCAAACGGCAAACTCTTATCCCAACTGCCTCCATGTTTCAATGCACAAGCTCTAAGCATATCCTCTAACACCTGGCTCGTCCTTTCCGTTTGTCCATCAGTCTGCGGATGATAAGCGGAGCTGAAGTTCAACTTAGTATCCATTGACTCATGCAACTTTTGCCAAAATCGAGACGTGAACTGTGTTCCTCTATCCGACACTATCTTTTTAGGTACCCCATGCAAACACACAATTCGGGAGATATACAACTCTGCCAATCGAGCACCTATATACATTGTCTTTATAGGTATAAAGTGAGCCATCTTGGTCAGTCGATCCACTATAACCCATATAGAATTGTAACCATCTCGAGTACGTGGCAACCCCACAATGAAATCCAAACCGATTTCTTCCCATTTCCACTCTGCACCTTCAAGGGCTGTAACAATCCGGCTGGTCTCTGATGTTCTGCCTTAACTCTCTGACACACATCACATAATGCCACATGAGCTGCAACATCACATTTCATGCCATACCACCAATACCTTTCCTTCAAATCCTAATACATCTTAGCACTGCCAGGATGGATAGAATAAGCCGAGTCATGGGCTTCCTGCAAAATTTTCTCTCGGAGGTGATCCACATCTGGCACACATATCCACTTTCTGAACCATACAGTTTCGTGTTCATCTTCGGTAAAATCTGGTGCCTTGCCTGCTTCTATCATTTCCTTTATCTCCTGTACCTTAGAGTCCTCAAGCTGACCCTTTCGTATATCCTGCTCGAGGGTTGGCTCCACTTCTATAGTGATTCCTCCCGTATGAGCGAAAAACCCCAGATTGAGACGTTCAAACTCTTTGCACAACTCCCAAGGCATCTGACTAACCATGATCGCATTCACATAACTCTTGCGACTCAAGGCATCAGCAACCACATTTGCTTTTCCAGGGTGATAGTGTATCTCTAGATCGTAATCCTTGATGAGCTCTAACCATCTTCGCTGTCTCAAGTTGAGGTCATTCTGAGTGAAGATATACTTCAGGCTCTTATGGTCGGTGTATATCTGGCATTTGTGACCACTGCTGCTAGCTCCAAGTCATGTGTAGGATAGTTCTGTTCATGTTTCCTCAACTGACGGGACGCATATGCAATCACATGTCCCTCTTGCATCAACACACAGCCAAGACCTTGCTTAGAAGCATCACAATAAATGTCAAAACTCTTGTGGATATCGGGCATAGTCAATACTGGTGCGGTCGTCAGCCTTTTTCTCAACTCTTCAAAACTACTTTGACATGCCTCTGACCACTCAAACTTCTTGTCTTTCTGTCACACCCGATTTATAAGAACATAAACCGAGCAATCATACATGCGCCAGGATCAAGTCATGCATATATACAATAGAATCATCGAGATATCACAACACGTATCTCGAAATAAAAGCGTAAAAATTATAAATAAATATCTTTATTACAACTGAATCAAGAATCAGTTCAAAGAATGAGGAAGCGTAAAATAAACACATGAAGAATGGGGTGCCACAGGGACGTCAACTGGGAGACAACGCCTAGAAATCGTCGAGTCCGCTGATGTAGTCCTCCACGTCGCCTGGTACTGAGCAGCAGTCGAAGATATCCCAAAGAGAACAGAAGAGAGGAAGAGGCAAGTGTGAGTACACAACTTGTACTCAATAAATATAACACAAACTATGAGGCTCTAAGGTTGGCTAACTCAACTGCATTAGCTTTTAGTCTTGGAAAATTTTATTAAAGCTATTTACTACAAGTGGGTGAATAACCATAACCCAAGTTACATAATAATTAATCAAAATTAATCATGAGACTACTGAAAACCAAACCAAACCACCGAGGATAAACCCCACTAATCAGACGAAGGATCTGGGCTGCTCATAACCGTGAGCACGGCTAGTATACC
Organism: Panicum hallii; assembly: GCF_002211085.1. Lineage (NCBI taxonomy): Eukaryota > Viridiplantae > Streptophyta > Magnoliopsida > Poales > Poaceae > Panicum > Panicum hallii. The sequence continues at coordinate 30,931,019 of NC_038044.1, read as the reverse complement.
TGTTTTACACTCTCGAGAGGTTGCACATCTTTACCCACAAGTCGTGAGCCCCGCTAGTTGCCCATCACACTTCCTTAGGTGAGATGACTAGCAAGCACACTACGAGACCGTTACAAAGGACACGTTGGGAAGGTATAACTGCTAAGGATTCTGGATCAGCGACTATGGAGCAAGCCTCGAGGGGGTACAAGACACACAGCACAGACCAAGCCTCATAGCGCGAGGGCCATAGAAGCTTACCACCCCTCTTGCCCCGCAGGTAAGTTACTCCCAAACCAAAATGACCTAATTAGTAAGTCAAGACCGTCCCATTCCAGTCTTGTGGTTGCGCGGTTGTCCCAGGTTGTCGCTCTATGAACCGGTCCTTATGGAGAGTGGCCAACCAAGTACTAAGCACCGTGCTGGCCCCCTAAACCATGTTTCTAACAAAAACATATTTTAAGGAGACGTGAGCCGCTCAAGCACACAGCACAGAGGGCCACTCTCAGAATCAAGTTGCATATACCATTAATCAAATTTAATTAAGAAGGACCAAGTTGTGAGAGCGCAGCACCTAGCACAACTAACCAAAATGCAACCCAAGGTATTTATAGGAAGGATAAAAGTGGCTAGAAAATCCTTATAGGCATACAGAATTAAAATGCAATATGAAATTGTATTTAAAAGTGATAGGATGTTTATATTATACTTGCCTTCCTTAAAGTTCTCCTGCTGCTGCTCAAACTTCTCTGCAGAAAGGGGCTCCTGGTACTCATCCAAAGGCTCAGCGTCTACTCACGATCGCAACGCCAAAACATGGTCCAGCACATACACACACATGCAAACAAAGACAAAAGATAAGAAACAGTACAACATTACATGAAAACAGCACACAAAACTATGATAGAACTGTTCTACGCGTTACAACGATCGTGAGAGCGCGAGAATCACCTAAAACGGAGCTGAGACGCTAAATCTATTGCTAAAACAAGGTCCAGGGAGCTTTCTGCGAGAAATCAGAACTTCCAGGGACGTCCTGGGAAAAAACTAGGGACCTAAACATAATTAAAGGGTAGATCCAGGGTCTAACTCATGAAAACACAGGGCATGGATGGCAGACCCAATTTCCAAAAAGCTCAGGGGGCTCCGGCGCTAAAAACAGGACCTAGATGGAATTTATTTTGAACATCGCCGGACTGCGGGTTGATTTCGGGAAAACCCAGGGGCTCTTTAACAAAATAGCCAGGCTGAAGGGGTATCTTCTAATCTAAACGGTTGGATCTAGATCTGATGACTCGGACACGTTCCAGTTCGGATGGTCCGACCTGCACGGCGAGGGTCCGGACGGTCCGATCTGGATCGGACCGGTCCGATCTGGATCGGACCGGTCCGATCTGACAAGAACGCGGCTGGCGGCGGGGAGGTCGCCGAGGATTGGATTCCGTGGTGGCGCAGCTCGGGTTTCGCCGGACTTCACTGTAAACAGTGCTCTGGAGGCCAAATCGGGCGGGGCTTGGGTCTGGGACAAACTACGCGACACGAGTAAACCACCTAGGGCTAAGGCGGGGCTCGGTAAGGACTCAGGCGACGTGCACGATGACGGGGGTGTGTCTGCGCGGCGGCGCATCGCCGGCGTGCGGCGTTCCGGTCTAAGAGGGGGCTAAAGGTCTACAACATCTAATGCAAAAGGACCAAGGGGACATGCTGAGGCTCACCGAGGGCCTGAACGGATCGGAGGAGCGGCGCAAGCTGGTCGGCGACGAGGGTCGAGCGGTGGAAACGTCGGCGCTCGCGGGGAGAGCTGCTGCAGGGGTCTTCCGGGCTTTTGATCTCCATGGATCGGCTCGGGGTGTACCTGCGGAGGAGCCACGGGGGTCAGGGGGGTCCGGGGATTACCGGCGGCGAGGAATTGTGAGGGCGGAGCATCTCACCGGCGGCGGCTTCGGGTTCAATTCCGGCACGGGCAGGGCTCGGGGTTGAGGCAGAAGCTTCGGAAAGCTTCCTCGCGGCGAGGCGGAGCTACTGCGGGCCTTGGCCGGAGCTGAGATGCACCGGAGCAACGGGTCCGCGGCGGAGCAGGAGGTGCAGTGCGGCGGAGCAGGCGGCAAGGGTGCTAGGGGTTCAACGGTGCCGGGGGGTTTAGGGTTAGGGTTCCTATGGTTCGGGTGCCTCTATTTGTAGGGCGGCGGAATGGCCTCGGCGTGCGGGCCGGGCGCGGGGCTCGCCGGGATTCTCGGGCGGCCGGTGTGCGGGGAAGAAGAAAGAGGAGAGAAGAGGGAGGCACTGACGGGTGGGGCCAGAGAGCCAGAAAGAGAGGCGAGGAGGCACGGCTCGGGCTGGCCGATGGAGACGGACTGGCGGCCGATGTGGAGGCGGGGATCGGCCGATGGGAAGCAGAGATCGGCCGATGGGGACAAGCTGGATCGGCAAAGCAGAAGCAGTGCGAGGGGAAAGAGAGGGTTTGGTTCAGGGGAGCGGCCGATGCGGCGAGTTGGACCGATGTGGGCCGAGGGGGGAAAAAATCGGCCGCAGGGGAAAGGAAAAGAAAGGGTTGCAGATGGGTTGCTGGCTGACTCCTTTTTCCTAATCTCCTTCTCTTTCCTTTTCAAGCTAACACCAGCATGAATGCACAAACATGTTGAGCCTAAAATAAATTCTTAATTCCTTGTGGTATTAATTTAAATGCAAGATAAATCAAGAAAAACTTTAGAAACTTTATTCAAGCCAAAATATATTCATTAAAAATTAGGAAATTTTCATTAGGGTGTTACACTTTCTCCAGTAGTGAAGTAAGAGGTTTCACTATCTTAAAGAAGCCTTCTTTAAACCTCCGATAATATCCCGCGAGTGCTAAGAAACACCGGATTTCCGATACGGTCGTAGGTGGCTTCCAATTCAGCACGTCTCTGACTTTCCCTGGGTCTACTGCAATACCTCCCTTGGTGATAACATGGCCAAGGAATGAGACCTCCTCCAACCAGAATTCACATTTGTTGAGCTTCGCATACAACTGATTATCCCTGAGTTTCTGCAAAATAAGTCTCAAATGCTCCTCATGTTCCTCCTTATTCCTGGAGTACACCAGAATATCATCAATGAATACCACCACAAACTTATCAAGATACTCCATGAACACCTTATTCATCAGATACATGAAGTAAGCTGGAGCATTAGTCAATCCAAATGACATGACTGTGTATTCATATGGCCCATATCTGGTAGTGAATGCTGTCTTGGCAATATCTGAAGGTCGTATCCTCAGCTGATGATAACCCGACCTCAAATCAATCTTTGAGAATACCTTGGCTCCCTTCAACTGATCAAACAAATCTTCGATGCGAGGCAACGGATACTTATTCTTGATGGTAACCTCATTCAAGGCTCTATAATCGACACACATCCTCTGTGTACCATCTTTCTTTTCAACGAAGATCACAGGTGCTCCCCAAGGTGAAGAACTAGGATGAATGTACCCCTTATCTAGCAATTCTTTTAGTTGTTTCTTAAGTTCCTCTAATTCTCCAACTGACATTCTCTATGGCCTCTTGGCAATAGGTGTAGTACCAGGTAAAAGATCTATAATAAATTCAATGTCACGTTCAGGTGGCATACCTAGCAAATCATCAGGGAAGACATCCGGGTACTCGCAGACAACTCTGATATCCTCCATCGAATTTGCCTTCAACTGATTCACTGCACAATCTGCTGCTGACGGGAGTGTTGCAATGAACTCGAATCTTTCACCTTCTGGGCTAGTGAGAAGTACTGATCTTTTGGCACACTGAATTACTGCATCAACCTTGCTCAGCCATCCCATTCCGAGTATGACATCGATTCCCTTGGAATCCAGTACCACAAAATTTGCACGAAACTCTCTACCCACAATCTTGAAACTGACTCCAAGACACTGATACATGGTCCTCATATTTCCCCCAGGTGAACTAACTAGCATGTGGTTTGACATAGAATGCATGGGAATGCCATGTTTTGCAACAAACTGAGCGGAAATAAAAGAATGCGATGCGCCGAAATCAAACAAAACAGATGCAGGGGCAGAGTTGACTAGGAACATACCGAACACAACGTCCTGAGCCTCCTGAGCGGTCTCTGCGGCCACATGATTCACACGCCCGCGGACGTAGTTTTGCTGACCCTGGTTGCTCTGGGGCGTCTGCGTGTTGTTTCGGGGCTGTTGCTGCTGCTGCGGAGTCTGCCTCTGTCCGCTATTGTTGAACTGGCCTGGAGTGTTCTGAGTATTTTTTTTGGGACACCCATTGGCATAATGTCCCGCTTCACCACATCTGAACCAAGTATTACCACTGGCGGGAGCAGTGGCATTGTTCCTCACCGGTGTGCCTGTAGGAGTGTCCTGATGGCTCTGCGGAAAGTTGGAGCGTTGCACTGACTGACCTGCGTACTGACCTTGCTTTTGCTGTTGACCCTGTTGGTTGAAGCGCTGGTACTGATTTGGCCCGAAGTTGACATTCTGTCCTCCTGGGCGGAAAGATGTTCCCTGCGGGGCATTGAAGCAAGGACGTGCATTGCTATTGGACTGCGTTGAGGACTCGTACTTTCTCTTCTGCTCACCCATTTCCTTGCGAGCATGCTCCACCATGATGGCTTTGTCCACCATCTTCTGGAAACTGTCGAAAGTGTGCACCATTAATTGATACTTGATAGGACCAATCAGACCCTCTCTGAAGTGATCCTGCTTCTCCTCATCATCTGCGACATCTGCAGGGGCGTAACGAGACAGTTGGATGAACTTGTCCCGATACTCACTCACGGACATTGTCCCTTGTTTTAGTGCAAGGAACTCTTGTTTCTTGACCTTCATCAGGCCCTTGGGTATGTGCTGCTCCCTGAACCTGCTTCTGAACTCCTGCCAGTTGATGGTGTCGGGGTTGTCATGAGCTGCTGTGTAAGCATCCCACCAATCTGCGGCGGTCCCTTCGAGTCTGCCTGAGGCGTAAAGGACCTTCTCCCTATCGGTACACTGGGCGAGGTTGAGCATCTTCTCCACGGTCTTGATCCAGTCATCAGCTTGAAGTGGATCCGGTGTGTGAGAGAATGTGGGAGGCTTGTGACTCATGAACTCCCTGTGTCTGTCCCTTGTTGGTGGTGGTGGAGGTGGTGGAGCTTGGTTCATCTGAGCCTGCATGTTGGCGATGGTGTTCGCCATGTTGGTCAGCAGTTGAGTCTGGGCGGCGAGAAACTGCTCCATCCCTGCGGGTTGGTGTTGTTGCGCGCCCTCTATCGCGGCACTGCAGGCTGATCAACTCCTGATCCGGACCTGGTGTTCACCATCTGATTGGGTTAGAAAAAGGAGACTCATGAATTCAATCATGGAAAAAGGACAGGAACAAGGATAAGGTAAAGATAGCAAGAAATAGACATCCCCAAAATTTTTACTAAACTATATATTTGTATTAATAGCTTGATATGGTTGTGGTCATCACTCCACAACCTATCGCAATCATTACAAAGATCCAAATCATATCATTGTCACAAAACCAAGCACACCTCCGCATTAATCTAATTTAGCACACTATTAAGATCGTTCGTACTAGCGATTACAAAAGACTCTTAGAAACTCCTTCCTAGAAAGAAAACACACTCCTATCTTAATCCCTAAATCTATCCTCTAACGATAGCTGGTGCGGTAGCCGGGCTCTCCATAGTGAACGCACTTGCGAGGGGGTGACTCAGGCAGATACTCCCTCGGCTCATCACTGTCGTACGCCAGGGGTAACACGGTATCTCCTCTCAGCCGAGCCTCCAGAATTGCCTTCTCCCTGATAGTCTTCAGCAGCTTTTCCTTGACCTCCAGTATCTCTGTCCCGGCTGCATCTAGATTTGTGTTGAGAGCAGCGACCAGCTCCTGCGTAGTATCCATGAGCAGGCTCCCTTCCCCAGAGGGTGGGGCAGGAATCTGCACACAAGTAGCTCCTCTCTTGCGCTGTGGGAACTGCTGAAACTCCGTGCCCTGAAGATCATGCTTGTAAGCGTGGCAGAGATAGTAGAGTGCCCTCCTGGCGGCTTCACTAGTCCCTGCCTCCAAGGTCTTCCTGGGCACCCCGTCAAAATGTTTGGAGTACTCCACCCAGCAGCCAGGTCTCTCATCTGGGACACAGATCAACACTGACACCAACCACTCTTCCTCCTGTTGGGCATTCCTGAACAAGTGAGCCTCATAATGGGGCTTCCTCGGAAAACCAATCCTCTGCATGGCTCTCCAGAGAAGCGCGGGGAATGGACCCTCAGCAGAGTCCAAGTGAAGTATCTGCTTCTCATAGCGAGGCTTAGGTGGTGGTGGGTTTGTGGCGACAGCTGGCTCTAGATCATCATCTGGATCATCGTCGTCATCCCTGGTGCATCGGAGTCACCATCACCACCCTCATCCTTATCTCCATCTGCGGCACCGGAATCACCACCATCTCCTCCTGCAGGGCCCTCATTGCTGCCACTTGAGACCTCTGGATGGTCATCTGGCAACTCCATGGGCTCCTCCTCAGTGTCGGTGTCCACCCATCCCCCATTGGAATGGTCGTAGTGGTAGTCATCCTCTGGGTCAGACACCTCCTGTGAGCGATGAATCGGATGCGGTGGCCCACTGGTGCTCTTACGGGCAGTCTGCCTAGTCCTGACCATCTGCAATAGAAGTGAGGGCAACACAAGATAGAGGACATTTAGAAGAATGCTATGAGTGACCTTAAAGCAAGATTGTATTTTTTGTAAAACATCAACACACTTGGGAGACAAGTATGAGTTCAAGGAGAAAAAGATAGTGATGTAATAAAGAAATAAGCAGTTTTCAAAAGCAAGCAGGCAGAAGCTTGGTTTCTAAGCAAGATAAGACATAAAATTCGACCATTACTAGTTAGGCTAACGTCCTACAGTCAACACTGCTCTGATACCACTTCTGTCACACCCGGTTTAGGAAAAGTAACCGAATGCATCCTATATGTGCGCCAGGATCAAGTTCCGCACATACAGTAGACATCACAAGCGAATATCCGAAACAATGCATTACCGAAAAGGAGTACAATAGTACTTTATTACATGACCGACAGTCTTAACCTTAAGTGAATAAATAAACATCGATAAATAGCAGCGGACTTTAACTTCACAGGCAGTTGACTGGGAGACACTCGCCTAGAATTCTCCAATATCTTCAGGAAACTCCGGAAAGTTATCTTGTTCTGAGCAGCATTGTTTTTAATAAAGCAAGTGTGAGTACACTTATGGTTGGTACTCAGCAAGTGGAGGGAATAATATGACATGCAAGGCCAAATCAAGGAGAAGCTGACATGGTTTGACTGCGATAAGTATTTTAGTTGGTCAAGTTTTATTTAGCAAGCATTAACTAGGTTTAAATTTATACCAACCCTTATATAAAAGGCTGAGTAAATAAACAACATCAACAAATAAAGAACATCAGCTTAATTCATCTTTAAGTTCAATTATCATGTGAGGGTCCAAGCCACTCTTAACCGTGAGCTCGGCTGATATATCAGTTTTCACTCTGTAGAGGTTGTACACTTTACCCACAGCTCGTGTTTCCCTTGATGCCCGGGTTTGCAAAGCCCTTAAACACTTCCGAGGTGAGTGGAAGGGATTCACTACGAGGCCTTTACAAAGATTCCCTAACTTATGACAATCCGCTAAGGTTTCAAGTCAAAGCGGTCATAACCCTCCCTAATGAGGAAATACCTTAGCCAAGGATCACATAGCCATGTGCCTCAAGAGGACCGAGCTATACCCCATCGATGCAACCCCTCTTGCCCTTTCGGTAAGATTGTCACAAGCCAAAGTTTCTAATTAATTAGCCAAGACCAGAGCCATGTAGTACTGTGGTTGTACTGTTTTCCTGGGTGGTTCTCCATGTTCCAATTGATTTAATATTCTTATTTATCACCAAACAGCATTCTAGAATAGGTAAAACATCATCATTGACATCCGAGTTATCCAACCTAAATCTATGCAGAAGCAATAAGCGTAGCTACAACATAAATGTAAATACCCAGGTTTAATCAAGGAAGATATATTGAAACTAGGCATGTCCTTAATTTGGGTTCCATCAAATTCTAGAAACATGCATGCATATAAAGTAAAGATGTATTTGTGATAGTAAATAGGGCTGAAACATGATCAAGGACCACTTGCCTTCGTTAGCAAACTGCTACTGCTCAGGAAATTCTTCAAAGTCTTGACCCTGCGGATCCTCGAACTGCGCACCGTCTAACGTCGCACAAGCACATACAAGCAAAAAAGTAAAACAAATAAGAAACAGTACACCAAACAATGTAAACAGAGCAAAATAATATTTTAAAAACATTGTATAAGTCGTAAGGATCGCGTGAGCGCAAGAATCGATGAAATCGGAGTTAAAACGAAGAAGTTAGGGCTAAAACGGGGTTCTAGGGGCCTATCTGCGAAAGATTTGGATCTAAAAGGACCTAAAATGAAGAATCCAGGGGCTAGATCAAAATTAAACCCCAGACAGAAGGGTTTGATTGCAAAACTAACAGGTCTAGGACGGCGGGTTCTATTTTGAAAAAATCCAGGGGCCTAAACAGAAGAAACAGGACCAAAACGCGATTACTTTTGAGCTGAGGCGGAGCGCGGGTTAATTCCGGAGAAACTTAAGGGCTAATCTGCAAAAGTGACGCGAGTTGACCGATATAGGTCTGCTTGACCAGTGGGCTGAACGGATCTGAGCCGTTGGATCTAGATCCAACGGCCAGAGAGAGGCCAGCGGCTCGGGCGGCGGCGGGAGGTGCCGGCGACGAGGTGGGGGCGGCGGCGCTTCGCCGGAGACGTGCGATCACGCGCTCCCGGCCTCGGTTTCGCGTGCGGCTTGGATGGGAAGCTAGCTCGCGACACGGGGGTTCCAATTGGGGTACTTGGAAGGGACGAGGGCAGCCTTGGACGGCGGCCGGCGGCGAGAGGCGGAGCGGCCCGTCGGGGATCGTCGTGCGGGCGCGGAAGAGCGAGAGGGAGAGAGGAAGGCAGCCGGAAAGCTTCCTCACCACCACGTGGTGCTCCGGGGACGGTCGCTCGATGGTGGGCGGTAGCGGGGCGGCGGCGCGGCGGCGGCCTGAGCTCGAGCGGCAAAGCGGCGGCGACGGCTAGGGTTAGGGCGCGAGCGGCTGCGGCTTGGAGAAAAAGAGGCGCGGGGTTGCGGCGGCTTAAGTAGTGGCGGCCGCGGGTGCCTGGGCGTGCGGGCTTGAGGCGGATACGGCGGCGGAGATCTCGCGGGGGGGGGGGGGTGGACTCGGAGCAGAGTCCCGGTCGGGCGCGGGGAAGGAAGGTCCAACCGGCAGGGCCCACGCGCCAGAGAGAGAGGGAGAGAGAGCGAGGGAGGAGCGGGGGTGAGCGGGTTGGGCCGTGCGCGCGCGGGGAAGAGAAAAGAGAGGGAAAGAAGGAGAGACGCTGTGGGCCGGGGGCGAGCGGGCCGCGCGGGGAGAAGAGAAGGGCCGCTGGCTGGGCCAGGCTGCAGAAAGAGAAGAAAGGAGAGGGGAAAGAAACAGGCCGGCCGAGCTGGGCCCAAAGGAGAGAAAAGAGAGAGAAAAATAAAACAAATGCTTTTGAGTTTGAACATGAAATTTGCATTCAAATTTAAATCCAAATAAACTACAACCAATGAAACAATGCAAAGAGCATGAGTGCACATATCATATATTTCCCTTATATTTATTTTTATACTTAAGGAAAATTGTTTATCAAAAACCCTATGACTCCTTTAACCTATCATGTTATTCAAATTTTTTGTACTTTGCAAAATTTAGGGTGTTACATCTCCTGTTCTTGCTTGTGTTCTTGATTGCACTTGCAGGGATAAGCCTTCGTGGCGAGGTGATTCGTGTGACACGGTGATAACCAATGGAGCAGTGGTGTAGTGATTGCGAGGTTCTGTTCATTCAGAGTCTTGGTTCATCAACGTCGAGTTCTCCACCAATCAAGTTTACCGTACCTCTCAGAAGATCGGGACTCATCCTGCTATCAAGTGGTATCAGTTTCCACCGCCACAAAACCTAATTCGGAGGGTCCTCCTTAAAACGGGCATAACTTTTCGCTCGAAACTCCAATTGAGGTGAATTTTTTTTCCCGACAAGATCTCGAAAAATTGCACAAACAATTCCACCGCTATGTTGGGTAGGGCGTTCTCAAAAAATTCAAAAAAAATCAGGAAGGCACTCGATTCGAGCTCTGAAGTTCCAGCACCAGTTTTTTCAAACGCTCCTGAATTTGTACCGATCACATTTTTCATCGGTTTGAGCTGATATTTGGTGCTGTTCCTATTCTTGTGCCCCTGGTTGAGAAAAAATTATCAAAAAAACAAAAGCAAAAAAATTTTTTTGGTTCCTACTAGTGCTAGAAGACAAAATAGGGGGTAAATTGATGTTTTCTATGTGAGCTGCTGGATACTTCTGATACTGCCTTTGTTGTTCATCATCTTTTATCCTTGTTCCTTGCTTGCTGCCACAACTATTCTAATACATTTTTAGGCTAGCAACTAGGTCAAGTTCTTTGGACACTTATTCAGCATTGCTATCTGTTACTAACTTGTGTGCCACATATTGCATTTGAGCCTTCCCAAGCTCCACCTTCTCCCGAGTAGAACAAGTAACGTTTGCAATCACACACACTCTCTTTGTGTTGTCATACCGGTCACCATTTGCCACCTGCAGTGCTGGTAAGACACTTTTAAGAGCGGGGTAAGATGCATCTTACTACTTGTTTTCCACTTCCACTTCAGAGAGTGTAGTCGTAGGGTTCACAACCTTTTGCCTTTGTTTCTATTTTGTTCTAACCATGACAGGAAAGGCGCCGATGGACAAGACCTCTCCTTCTACACCTCCGGATGATAATGAGTGTGTGTCCCATATGGAACTAAAAGACATGATGCGGGCGATGACTGACGCTTTCAACAAGTACCAGACCACTACAAGAGCCATCTTTCAGAGGATTCATACAAGTGTTGATGGTCTTGCCGCACGGCTGGACAAGGTGGAGGCTCGTTTTCCCCATGATGCTCCACCCCTCATCGTCCTTGCTGCCAGCGGCCTTGCTCACAATGACATAGAGGACGAGTTCGATGACGATGAGGTTGATGCACAGTAGTGCCATCGCCTTCTACGTCATCATCAAGGTATGGGAGGTAATGGTAGATGTCGTCCTCATGCTCCTGAGCAAGATAATGATCCTTATGCTAAGATAAAGTTTTCCATTCCACTGTTTTATGGATCTTATGATGCTAAGACTTACTTGGATTGGGAGATGATGGTAGAACAGAAATTTAGCTCCCATCTTGTTCCTAAGCGTCATAGAGTTAGACAAGCCACTAGTAAGTTTAAAGATTTTGCTATCATTTGGTGGAATGAACTTTTCAATGCACGTAATGCCCCACAGACATGGACTGTGTTAAAAGAATAGATGCGCGCTAGGTTTGTTCCTGCATCATATAGATGTAATCTTTGTAAGAAATTACAACGCTTTGATCAGGATGACATGTCTATCCAAGAGTACTACCAAGAGCTGCAGAAAGGTATGCTTCGTTGTGGGGTAGTTGAGGATCAAGAAGACCAGATTGTTAGGTTTTATGGGGGCTTGCAGCGTGAGATCCAGGACATAATTGATTATCAGGAATATCATTCTATACAATGCTTGTTTCAACTTGCTATGTTGGCAGAAAAAGAACTGCAGGGTCACCAACAGCAGCGGCGGAAGAACACCTTCACGCCATGGTAGGTTCCGGCGCCAGCCAAAGCGGCGCCTTCCTTGAGAGTATGTGCAGCCACACCTCCCTCTACCGGTGTTGTACGCAGCACCGCACCTTCAACATCAAAGGGACAAGACAGCAACAAGTCCCAGACTCCTGGTGTTGCAGCAAAGGCTATGGTGCCCAACACTTCCACTGGTCGCACCTCCGATGTCAAGTGCCACCGCTGCCAGGGATTTGGCCATATGCAGCGAGATTGCCCTAGCAAATGGGCGATCATTGCTACTGCAGACGGTGGGTATGTTAGTGCTTCTGATATTGAAGATGAAAATATTATTGCAGCTAACATTTAGGGTTCTGATGATCGTGCTAAGGAGGTTCTTGGTACATCTGCGACCAACAAAAACAGGACCTTAATTGTGCACTGAGCTTTGACTGCCACAGTGGGAGAGGACGACAAACGCCAACGTCACAACCTTTTCAACATGTTTCTTATCATCAAGGACTACCGTGTGCATACAATCATTGATGGAGGTAGATGCAACAATTTGGTGAATGTTGAGGTTATCAAGAAGCTTGACTTGACCACATAGGAGCATCCACATCCTTATCACATTCAATGGTTTAACAATAACGGTAAGGTAAAGGTAACAAAAAAGCAAGGATACATTTTTTAATTGGGTCTTACCATGACTTTGCTGATTTTGATGTGGTGCCTATGGATGCTTGCTCTCTTTTGTTGGGATGTACTTGGGAGTTTGATACTGATGCTATTCACTATGGTAGATCTAATAAGTATACTCTCATGCATAAGGACAAGAAAATTGTGTTGCTGCCAATGACTCCCACCGAAATTGTGCAATTTGAGAATGAGAAAAAGAATAATGCTAAACAAAAGGGTGTTTTCAATTCTGAAAATCGGCAACCTATTAAGTTAAACAATCCTGTTTTGTTTGCAACTAAATTTGATCTTGATGAGTTATCTGCCTCTATTGGACCTTGCTATGTTTTAGTGTGCAAACATGCTTTATATTCCATTGAGGTCGCGTCCATTGCTTTGCCACCTGCTGTTGCTGTGACCACTGCTCCAGTATTAGCTCAACCAAATAGTACCAAGCCTTTTGATGTCTATTCCAATGCTTCCAGAACCGGACTTGGTTGTGTGCTTATGCAAAACAACCGGGTCATTGCTTATGCTTCCAGAGCACTCCAGAATCATGAATAAAATTATCCAACTCATGATCTTGAGTTAGCAGCTGTTATTCACGCTCTCAAGATTTGGAGACATCATCTTATGGGCGCCAAGTGTAACATTTACACTGACCATAAGAGCCTCAAATACATCTTTACTCAAGCTAACCTAAATATGAGGCAAAGGCATTGGTTAGAACTGATCAAGGACTACGATCTAGAAGTACACTGCCATCCTAGCAAGGCTAATGTGGTTGTGGATGCACTTAGCCGCAAAGCATATTGTCATTGCCTATCCATAGAAATCTTCAGTGAAACTCTTTGCTATCAAATGAAGAAACTCAATTTGGAGGTTATTCCTCAAGGTAGCCTGAATCTCATATCTATCGAATCTACTCTTCAAGATAGAATCATCATGTCACAATTGCATGATGAAGGTATCAAAATTATCAAACAGAAACTATCTCAGGGAGAAGCGAAATATGGGTGTTTCTACACGGATCATCAAGGAGTTCTATGGTTCAACAATCGTATTGTTATACCTAAGAATCATCAACTACGTAAACAAATCCTTGATGAAGCACATCTGTCCAAGTTTTCTATTCATCCCGGTAGTACTAAAATGTACCAAGACCTTAGGCGAAACTTTTGGTGGACCAGGATGAAAAGGGAAATTGCCAAATACGTGTCCGAATGTGATACCTGTCAGAGAGTTAAAGCCAGTCATCTGAAGGTATCCGGTACACTTCAACCCCTACCTATTCCCTCATGGAAATGGTAAGACATCAGTATGGATTTTATCATTGGTCTTCCGAACACATCTCAGAAGCATGACTCCATCTGGGTAATCATTGATAGACTCACCAAAGTAGCACACTTCCTTCCCGTGCATACAACTTATACTGCTAAGAAGTATGCCGAAATCTATTTGGAGCAAATTATTCGACTGCATGGTGTCCCTAAGACAATCATTTTTGATCGAGAAGCACAGTTTGTTGCACGCTTCTGGGAGTAGTTGCAATTATCTCTCGAAACCAAGCTGATTCGAAGCTTTGCATACCATCCACAAACTGATGGACAGACTAAGCGAGTTAATCAAATCCTTGAAGACATGCTCCGAGCTTGTATCATTCACTATGGTACGAACTGGGACAAATGTCTAGCCTTGGACGAATTTTCTTATAACAATAGCTATCAATCCAGTCTTCAAATGGCTCCATTTCAGGCATTATACGGTCGAAGATGTCGAACTTCTTTGAGTTGGTCTGAGACCGGTGAACGCCAAATCTTCGGACCAAACTTAGTTACCGAAGCTGAAGATAAAGTTAAGCTTATCCAAGCAAACCTTAAGGCAGCCCAGTCTAGATAGAAAAGTTATGCAGACCAAAGGAGAAAACCATTACAATTCCAAGTAGGAGATTATATCTATCTTCGAGTATCTCCTACTAAAGGTGTTCAATGTTTCGGCATAAAAGGAAAGTTAGCACCCCGATATGTCGGACCTTTTGAAATCACCGAAGCCTGTGGCCCAGTAGCTTACAGACTTCATCTTCCTTCTCAGTTGGCCACCATTCATGATGTCTTTCATATATCCCAACTCAAGAAATGCATCAAAGTGCCTACTGAGATCATTGAACAACATGCCATCGAGATCGAGCCTAATCTATCTTATGCCGAACGGCCCATTCAAATTTTAGATACCAAGGAAAGGACCAATAGAAGAAGGAAGACTAGGATGTACAAAATCTTGTGGGATCATCATATTGAAGAAGAAGCCACCTGGGAAACTGAAGATTATCATCAGAAAAACTTTCCCGAGTTCCTTAAGAATCCTTAGGTATCTACTTTCCAACTCTACCATTCTTGTAATATTGGGATGAGATTCCTTTTTGGGGGGAAGGTTGTGACACCCTAGGTGTCAAAATTGTAAAACATTAGGAAAGAATGTGTAATGTCTGTATTGAATTGAGTGAAATTGACTGAATGTGTGAAAATAAGGACTTATGTGTAATTTTTCAAAATTATGAGTCCTTCTATGAAAAATATGTGAATTACAAATGTAACTTCCAATTTTGACTAGGGGTCAAAGTGTAAAATTGTTAGTCATCATTACAGTACATAAAACTTGCAATTCAGTCCAAAAATACATGAAATTTACCTTAATAAGGACAAAAACTTTAAAAAGTTTGAATTAAGTCCAAAGTTTTAAAATAAAGTTCTATCTTTTGAGTTTTTGGTTTTGAACCCTAAATAAAAGTTGTGCAGTTTGAAAAGTTCTACAACTTTTATTTTGACCATTTTCTCATTTGAGGTATAAAACAGTGAGAAAACTTGACTTTACACCAAGGTCCCTAGAGTTTTTGGAGTTTACATCTCAGCCCCTAGCGCCCCCCTCCCCCTTCTTCTTCCTCTGCTCCTCCTCTGCTGCGCAGCAGCGCCGCCGCAGGCCACCGTGCCGCGCCGCCTGAGGCTACCTCCTGCTCCAGCACCGCTCCACGCGTCGCCCCCGAGCTCGCCCACCGCCTTAGCCCCTCTCTGCTGGCCCTCCCCGAGCATGCCACACCGCTCTGCCACCCGACCGAGCCACCACCTTGCAGTCGCAGGCCGCCGCCGCTCATCGCTGCTGCAGCTCTGCCGGCACCACCTCCTGCTCTGGTAGCTCCCATGCGTCGCCTTCAGGCCAGCCGCCGCCCTAGTTCCCTTCCTCTGGCTTTCTCCCGAGCGCGCCACGCTGCCCCGCCTCTGCCCAAGCTCTACCCGGCCGCCACGACGCGCTGTCGGTCGACAGCAGCTGCTCCGGCTCGCCGTGCCTCTTCTTAGTCCCACAGCATGACCAAGAGCTCTCTTTGACTACTTATTTCCACTTGCACGGCTGCAATTCGCTTTCTCGACTTCTTCTCCACTGGACCACCGCCGCACTCGCCGTCTGCCGTCGACCACCGTGCCGTCGTCAGCTCACCCCGCCCTTTCTCAAGCTACACCATTACCTCCAGTAGCTTTGCCGTGATTCCGTGAAGCTCACTAGCCCCTCCATCGCCGCCCTTGAGCACTGCATCCACCTCACCGATGAGCTTCTCCCCTCATCGCCGTTCCGGGTCACCGTGGGAACCTACCCTTCCGGCCGTCCTAACTCTTGCCAAGGTGATCAATAGAACCGCCTTGATCCCCTGGAGCTATTCCCCCACCTCAGATCCACTGCTGGTGAGCCCCCACGCCAGAACACTGCCGCCGCAGTCAAGCTCCATCGTCGCCGCCTCGGGTCACCGTTGTTCTACCCCCTCCGGTCAACCCCGACCATCACATCACCCCCAACAAGGTTCCCGCTTGTTCCCTGGTCCTTCCTGGCCGGTTCCCCCTCGCCGCCGGCGACCACCATCGCTGGAATTTGGCTGGCGAATCTCGGCTCCTCTTCCCCGATGAGCCAGGGACTTGATTGCATTGATCTAAATCTTCCCGAGGGCCTGGCTGCAAGATTCCAGTCCCTCCCCTCAATTCAAAATCAGTGATCTTTAGAAATTTGTAAGAATTTGTAGTAAATTCAGAAAAATGTCAAACTAGTTTTGTTTGAATCCTTAAAGTAAACTCTACAACTTTTATGTAATAACCTTGAGCTGGATAAGTGGATATTTGGAATTAGAATAAATACTAGGAAATGGGTGTATTAATTAGATCTCTTGATCCATAGCTGTGCTGATGCTGAAATTTGAAACATAGGACATGTGTCTAATGTATAGCTCTATATAAAATTTGTAGACTTAGAACTATTTCCTAACTATGATGTTCAAGTATCTTTGTTTCAAATTGATGAAAGCTTTAAGATTTATTCTAGAGTGAATCTGTTAGTATTTATAGCTGAAAATTTTACTTTAACCTTATTTCAGCATGTGTAATCCATGATAAAATTTTGAACATCAGTAGCATAGAGTAGCTTAAGTTATGAATTTAGGCTTAGATTCAAAGATAATTCATGAATAATAGTTCTGATTTATGAAAATTTATGAAATTAAATTAGAGTGTTACTTTTGAGTAGTGTAATATGTTCACATAATTTCAATACAAGATCTAGTATAGAACTTCTGATATAAATAAATTAGGATCTTTTCCAATACTACTTGATGTAATTAGCTTAATTGTTTAGAGTAACTCCACATGTTGTTTAATGAAGTTAGGTAATGTAAGTTAATACTCGATGGATGACTGCCCATAGAAAAGGTTAATTAACTTGTTGGATTGCAACTTTATCATGAATTAAAGTTCTTAAATCAACGACCATTGCTTCAAATCACTGCATATCATGTAGATTCGACTACACTCGCCGACAGAACCTACGAGTTGATTCCGGAACCTGAGCAAGGCAATTCAGAAGACCAAGTGAATGTCGCCGAGGAATTAACTGAAGCCCCGAACCAAAGTTTGGAAGTTATTGACATCCCTGACCCCAGCCCCACCCAAGAAGGCAAGCCCCGGACATAAACCTCTATTTTTACTACACTGCAATTTATATATCTATGTATATCTACTTGTGCATTTAAGTTTCTAGGAATTGTATTGAAACATTAGTTGCATATTCCTAGGAACCTATGTATTGAACACTAGAATCTGAGTCCGTCTAGTTGCTAAGCTAATGGGACCGGTAGAAGTCGAGTGATTTCCTGTCACTCGCGAGCTCATAGGAGTTGCAATGTTTACATTCTTGCAACCACTATAAGGATGACGGACGGGGTTGTGATTATAATTCATGACCTTGGAAAGAACCCTGTCTGTGTTGATGAAAATTTGATAAGGTCGCAGTGTGTGGTAGCAGTGGTTAAGCGTTTGAAAGTATTAGCCACATGTCGCGAAATATGGTAAGCGGTAAGCCTAGTAAGCAATCGGACCGAGGAGTGGACATACCCCCCACCGCTTGTAATTTGGTTTTTTGCACATGCACCGACATGTGGGAATATGTTCCGCATAGCGGACAGGAGTACGGTCATGTAGTCGCACTACAGACGTACGTCCTGCACATGGGATGTGCGTATGGTCCTACAGTCGCTTGTGGTGGCACTGATCCACGAGTCGGAATGAAGGCAAACGGTTGCTTCGGAATGATCTTTGGACGTTCCAAGCGTGTGAGTTAGGTTTACCCTTGCAAGGTTTTGAAATTCGATTCAGAATCGTCCTTTTCTCGCGGAGATTGAGACTGCTTGATCCCTTTGCCACATAGAGTAATAAGAGCAACCTGATGATGATCAAAGCTGATGTTTGCTTAAAAAGTTCTACCATGTTTGAGTAGCTATAGTTGCTTACTTAGAATGGATAATCAACTAGAACCTAAAAGCTAAAAGTTGAAATTAAGGACCTACTCTTTGTTGTTTTTTAGCTGAAATTATACCCAGAACCATTACAAGCCTTCATAGTCTAGCTACATGGCTAAGTATACCATGAAACGGGTAAGCCTTGCTGAGTATTAGAATACTCAGCCTTGCAATGTGACTTTTGTTCCAGGTAATCCCCCTGAAGACTCTACTCTCCCTGTACCCTAGCCCTATGCCCTTCCCGATGGTTGGTCCGTGGAGTGGGATCCGTCCCTGGCCGACACAGGTCCTTTCGAGTGATGTTGAGCTTGGGCTTAGCTCAATATCCGTTCCGTGACGTCTGGTAGTGTCGTATTTTACTTTCCGCTGCAGATACTCTAAGTTTAAAAAGTTTTGTATAAATTCATACTAGTTAGGTCTTGCTACCGTATATGTTTAAATAATAATGTAATATTATGCCTGTGATGTAAAATTATCGGTGATTGTATCTCAGGACTCGCCTTCATGCGAGGTACCTTGTTTTGATCCTGAGTTAGGTGGTTTTATCGGGACTTTACCCGACAGACCATGGGGTTACACCGTTTGAAGTGTAGTTGAGTCCTTACTGCCTTCCGAGAAAGGATCAGCGCACTTGAGCCGGTGTAATTCAGGTTGGTTCTGCCACAATTGCTAACCTTTTGCAGGAGTATATGGATGTCTTTCCGTTAGAGCTACCCCCAGATTACCACCTGTGCGAGGCATTGAGCACAAGATTGATTTGATTCCAGGGGCGAGCTTGCCAAACCGTGCCGCCTACAGGACCAACCTCGACGAGACTAAGAAAATTCAGCGATAAGTCGAAGACCTTCTGGACCGCGGGTACATTCGTGAGAGCCTTAGTCCTTATTCTGTTTCTGTTGTTTTGGTTCCTAAGAAAGATGGTACTTGGCGCATGTGTGTTGATTGTCGAGCCATCAATAACATTACCATTAGATATCGCTATCCTATTCCTCATTTGGATGACATGCTTGATGAGTTGAGTGGTTTTGTTATTTTCTCCAAGATTGATTTACGTAGTGGATATCATCAGATTCATATGGTTTTAAGGGATGAATGGAAAACTGCCTTTAAAACCAAGTTTGGTCTTTATGAATGGTTAGTCATGCCTTTTGGTTTAACTAATGCGCCCAACACTTTCATAAGATTGATGAACGAGGTTTTACGTGCTTTCTTTGGTAAATTTGTGGTAGTTTATTTTGATGATATCTTTATTTACAGCAAGTCATATGATGCACATATTGAACATTTGCGTGTTGTTTTTACTGTCTTGCGCGATTCACATTTGTTTGGTAACCTTGAGAAGTGCACCTTTTTCACCGATCATGTGTCTTTTCTTGGTTATGTTGTTACATCACAAGGCATTGAGGTGGACGAGGCAAAGATTGTTGCCATCACAAGCTAGCCACTTCTGACTACGGTCATGCAGGTTCGAAGTTTTCTTGGTCTTGCAGGTTTTTACCGGCGTTTCGTGCAGGATTTCAGCACCATTGCAGGACCTCTCCATGTGTTGACAAAGAACAACAAGCTTTTGATGCTCTCAAATTGAAGCTCACACAAGCACCATTGCTGCAACTTCCTGATTTTGAGAAGACCTTCAAGCTTGAGTGTGATGCAAGCGGTATTGGCATTGGAGGAGTGCTCATGCAAGGAGGTAAACCTGTTGCTTTCTTTTGTGAAAAATTGCATGGTCCTTCACTGAATTATTCTATATATGACAAAGAACTTTATGCTATAGTGCGAGTCTTACAAACTTGGCAACATTACCTATGGTCTAAAGAATTTGTCATACATTCGGATCATGAATCTTTGAAGTACCTTAAAGGGCAAGCTAATCTGAACAAATGTCATGCTAAATGGATTGAGTTCATAGAGTCATTTCCTTACATCATTAAACATAAGAAAGGGAAAGACAATATGATTGCTGATGCTTTATCTTAGTCGTTATACCATGCTGTCCCAACTTTCTCATAAAATCTTTGGTTTAGACTATAAAGGGATTATATGCTACTAATTTGAACTTCAAAGATGCTTTTGAAAATTATAGAGAGGGAAGCCTGCGTGAAGGCCTTCTCTACCGTGCTAACAAGCTATGTGTTCCAGCTAGCTCCGTTCGTCTTTTGCTATTGCAGGAAGTGCATGGCGGTGGTTTGATGGGATATTTTGGTGTTAAAAAGATGGAGGACGTGCTGGCCGCTCATTTCTTTTGGCCACGGATGCGGCGTGATGTGGAGCGCTACGTCTCGCGCTGCACGACATGCAACAAAGCTAAGTCTCATCTTAATCCACATGGTCTTTATATGCCTCTTCCTGTTCCTCGTGCACCTTGGGAGGATATTTCTATGGACTTTGTTTTAGGATTGCCTAGAACAAAGAGGGGGAGGGATAGTGTCTTTATGGTTGTTGATGGTTTCTCTAAAATGGCATATTTTATACCCTATCACAAGACCGACAATGCTTCACATGTTGCTGATTTATTCTTTAATGAGGTTATGCGTTTGTATGGTGCACCAAATACTATTGTTTCTGATCAGGATGCTAAGTTTTTGAGCCATTTTTGGAGAACTTTATGGTATAAATTGGGAACAAAGTTGCTGTTTTCTACTACTTGTCATCCACAAACTAATGGGCAAACGGAGGTAGTTAATCGTACCTTGTCTACTATGTTGCGGACTATTTTGAAAGATAATTTGAGGTTGTGGGAGGAGTGTTTGCCACATATTGAGTTTGATTATAACAGATCTATTCACTCCACAACCAAGTTAAGTCCGTTTATGGTAGTATATGGTTTCAATCCTCGTGCTCCAATTGATTTGTTACCTTTACCACCTTCTGAAATTGTGAACTTAGACGCTACACAACGTTCTGAACTTATTCTTAAGTTGCATGAAACTACTAAGTTGCAAATTGAAAAAATGAATGAAAGGTATCGAATTGCTTCTAATAAAGGTAGGAAGGAGGTAAAATTGGAACCCGGTGATTTGGTGTGGGTTCATTTGAGAAAAGATAGGTTTCCCGATTTGAGAAAGTCCAAGCTCATGCCACGTGCCGCTGGACCTTTTAAGGTTCTTGAGAAGATAAATGTCAATGCATATAAACTTGAGTTGCATCCCGAGTTTGGGGTTAGTTCCACATTTAACATTTCAGATTTGAAGCCATACTAGGGTGAGGAAGATGAGCTTGAGTTGAGGACGACTCCAATTCAAGAGGGGGAGGATGATGAGGATATCTCTCCTTTGCATACAATGTAAGGACCGATCACTAGAGCACGTGCGCGACAGTTGGATCTCCAGGTACGTTCTAACATTGTCAATTATTTTTCAGAACTTACGCTTGGTTCCATGCATATTTTATTGATTAGGAACAATGGAGTGGACCAGCAAGGACTTCGAGAAGGCCAAGGAGTCAAGGAGGAGGAGCTAGGACATCCACACCAAGGAGAAGTCCATGTCCAACTCGACTTCGACTCCACCTTGGATTCCAGAACCTGACTTCACCAAAATTGACGCCCTAGCCACATACGGAGTTGGATTTGGATGTTCTATATATGGTTGGAACCCGAATTTCATAGATCTTCCAATGGCACCGGTCCCACCTGAAAATTTCTTTTGAGTCGATGGGAATCATCATCACAAGTGGGCATCCAGAATCTATCAAGGTGCTGTATCACTGTCTGTTGGGCCGTTGGCCCATGTACCGTGTTGGAACCTGTTAGGGTTGCGTTCAGGGGACTTGCACACCCCTAACTCCTTTTTATTTAGTAGCCATCACCACTTTAGGGTTTGGGTTTTGCTTAGATTCAATCTGTCATCAAATAGTGTTGTCGTTCGTCGGTTTGTGAGGCCCCATCTCGTAATCATGTTTGTTTGATTGCATCTCCTGTCCTTGCTTGTGTTCTTGATTGGGCTTGCAGGGATAAGCCTTCATGGCGAGGTCATTCGTGTGACACGAGTGATAACCAACGGAGCAGTGGTGTAGTGATTGCGAGGTTCTGTTCATTCGTAGTCTTGGTTCATCAACGTCGAGTTCTCCACCAATCAAGTTTACCGTACCTCTCGGAAGATCGGGACTCATCCTCCTATCAGGTCCCAACCCTTATCCTAGGATATGTACGCTACGTGCACAGTCCCATGGGACTGGGTCTGACAAGCCTCCGAGCTCTTCGTAGTCGAGTACTGCAGTTGTCCGAGTACTTCTGAAGGTGTCTTCGAGTTCTCCCAAACTACATCTTGAAGGTGTCTTTCGAGTACTTCCTTGGTTGTATCGAGGCTGTGAGGTGCTTATACCCCGAGTAGTTGTCAAGTCTTCTTTTTTATGGGGTGTGATTGAATTCGCACTCCATATGGAGTAGTGCCCGAGCCTTAGGTTGACTCGTAGAATCAAGCTGAGGGTCAATTTAGTCTTGAGTCTTCTTTCCATATCTTCAAAAATATTTAAAAAATAGGTTGTTGATGACACGTGTCCCTGCAGCCCCCGAGCCTTGAATCCAAATCCCCAAGGTTTGGAATAAAGGATCCAAAGAATCATAGCATGCAATATACGACGGTAAAGACTTGATGGTTAAGATGGGCAAATTAGTTCAGAATTTTGAGAATCGCTTTTTTCAGAATGAATTCCCTGAAAAATGGTTAAACAAATAACTTCTCAAAAAAGTGCCCTAAATTACCACTCAAATCAAACCTTATTCCCTGATTCAATGGCTTGATAAGACCTCTGGGTTAAATTTTTTGAAAAACCACTTATTTTGGAATAAAATCCCTAAAATAATAGTTAAACAATTATCTTCCCAAGATAAATCCTTTAAAGCCTCTTAAACTAGGATCTTCCGAGTAGTTTTGCAGCGTCAAGCCTCAACGCGTGAGAGCATAAACGATCCGCCGAAAGCACGATGAGTGCCCTGTCACATCCATACCCGGAGCCTGGGAGCTAGATAAGTCGCATGAGATACACCTAGTAGTCGGTGGCACTAGCCCCTAAGCCTGGACATTGGCCAAGTTGACACTGGATCTTGAACTGTCGATGAAGCCGACTAGTCGGAGTCGATTACGACTAGTTTTGTAAGTGAGATGAGTAGTCGAAGTAGTCGCCAGCATGTAATACTAGTCGAGAACTAGTAAATGTGGTGTTACGGGAACAAGGCCCCTTCAGTATACTGCACGTAATACTAGTCGAGCACTAGTAAATAGAGTATTACTGGTAGTACGGGAGTGATGCTTCTTCAGTAAACTATGCGTAGTACTAGTCGAAAACTAGTAAATGAAGTGTTACTGAAAGTATGAGAGCGAGTCCCCTTCAGTAACATAGAGTGCTAGTAGAGAATTAGTAATCTGAGCATTATTGAAATTATGGGAGCGAGGCCCCTTCAGTAAACTTGCATGTAGTACCAGTCGTGAACCAGTAAACAGAGCAGTACTGGAAGTATAGGAGCGAGGCCCCTTCAGTAACACAGAATACTAGTCGAGAACTAGTAATCAGAGCATTATTGGAACTATGGGAGCGAGGCTCCTTCAGTAAACTTGCATGTAGTACCAGTCATGAACCAGTAAAACAGAGTAGTAATGGAAGTGTGGGAGCGAAGCCCCCTCAGTAACATAGAATACTAGTCGAGAACTAGTAATCTGAGCATTACTGGAATTATGAGCGAGGCCTCTTCAGTAAACTTGCACGTAGTAACAGTAGTGAACCAGTAAATGGAGTAGTACTCAAAGTATGGGAGCGAAGCCCCTTCAGTAACATAGAATACTAGTGAAGAACTAGTAATCTAAGCGTTACTGGAAGTATGGGAGCGAGGCTCCTTCAGTAAACTTGCATGTAGTACTAGTCGTAAACTAGTAAACAGAGTGTTACTTGAAGTATGCAAGCAAGACCCCTTCAGTAAACTTGCAGTAGTACCAGTCGTGAACCGGTAAATGGAGTGTTACTGGAAGTATGGGAGCGAGGCCCATGCAGTACACTACATGTAGTACTAGTCGTAAACTAGTAAACGGATTGTTACTGGAATTATGGGAGCGAGGATCCTTTAGTAAACTTGCATGTAGTACCAGTTGTGAACCAGTAAATGGAGTGTTACTGGAAGTATGGGAGCATGGCCCCTTCAGTAAAGTTGCACGTAATACCATTCATGAACCAGTAAACAGAGTAGTACTGGAAGTATGGTAGCGAGGCCCCTTCAGTAAACTTGCACATAGTACCAGTCGTAAGCCAATAAACGAAGTAGTACTGGAAGTATGTGAAGGTGAATGGAAGTCAATTAGCAAGGGAGAAAGAAATCTTGCTAGTAGCTTCAGTCGATTCCTTGGGCGGACCATGAGAATTCACATGTTGCGATGCGAAAACGTCACGGTTGGCCCGAAGGAATTGATGACGAAGTCCTTCACGTGGGGTGATCAGTTCCTTGAGCAGGCCAAGACAAGTCATATGTTGCCATGCGAAGATGTGTCGGTTGGCCCAAAGGAAGTGACGACGAGGTCCTTCACTTGATCTTGATCAGTTCCATGGGCGGGCCAAGACAAGTCATATGTTGCCAAGCGAAGATGTCTCGGTTGGCCCAAAGGAAGTGACGACGAGGTCCTTCACTTGATCTTGATCAGTTCCTTGGGTAGGCCAAGACAAGTCATATGTTACCATGCGAAGATATCTCGGTTGGCTCGAAGGAAGTGACGACGCAATCCTTCACATGCGTTGTTACGAAAGTGGTCGTCGTGCGAAGATGACTTGGCTAGCTCGAAGGAATTCCTTGGGCGAGCCAAGACACTTCATACGATGCTAAAATATGGATGGATAGACAAGCCTATTTTGGGTAAATTCATTGGTTCCCTGATCGAGTGGTTGAACGAATTCTTTGGGAAAAAACCCACTTGTTTCGAGATAAAACTAAAGAAAATGGTTAAATAAGTTCCCTAAAGATCTCCGTAAATCCTCCTTGAATCAGGTCTCAGTCTTCACATGCGCAGCCACCTTGTTGCGCCCAGCCCCCGAACGTAGAAACTAGACGAGAGTGGATAGTTGCGGATCTTGATTCGTGGGTGATTGCCGATGAAGCCGTATCACTTTTCGATGGAGCCGCAACAGTTTTGTTGATGAGACCCGACTAGTCGGAATCAATTCCAACTAGTCACTGATGGAATGAGTCCCGCTCCCGACTAATTTTGTAGTCAAAGTAGTCATCGGCAGGTTGCCGAGTTGGACGTGATCCGATGCGTCCACCTCCGTGAATGGGATTTTTTCAATGCAAACCAAAAAGACCGCATGATCCGGCAAGGAGATTTTGGCTATCCACCCCTATTCTATGCGCGCTAGGTTGTCAAGGTTGATAGAATAGAAAAGTGGGCTGAGGTCGAGTAGCTTGGAGGACTCCGTGCCCTTCCGATGCCTAAGCCCACCTGTCCAAGTTGAAAGCGCAGAACCGTGAGCTGACATCGGGTAGATTGGAGGACTCCGTGCCCTTCCGATACCCGAGCCCGCCCAACCAAGTTGAAGGCGCCCTCAGGCCCTGATGGCCATTTGATAAGGGTGATGTGTCCTCGATGAAGTCCAAGTAGTCAACACAGAGGGGAGCCCTCCGATGGATGGTAGCTAGTCCTCCCCCGACTTGTGGTAGATGATCCAAATCATCCTCCGACTCAGAGAAGAACTTGTGGTACAGGATCTCGGACCGAGGCGGATTCGGTTCAAGGGGTTCCAGGTTGACGATCAAGTCATCGATTGCACGGGTTCTTCAGGCTACTTCTGGAAGGAAAATTGATTTCCATCGAGATCATTGGTGAGGTCGTACAGGAGCAAGGCCCCTTCAGTAAACTACACGTAATACTAGTCAAAAACTAGTAAATGGAGTGTTATTGGAAGTTTGGGAGCAAGGCCCCTTCGATAACATAGAAAACTAGTTGGGAACTAGTAATCTGAGCGTTACTGGAAGTATTTGATAGATAATCACGTAGGTGCTTTATTTGGCTAATTAACGAGTTCCACTAGTCATTGCCAAATGAGGAGACCACTTGTGGAAGTCGCATGGCTCGGCTATGATAGGGTTCCCTGAGCTTAGCCTTGAAGAAATTGAATCATTTTCTTCTTTCCCAAGCTCATCCCCACTGGCCCTATCCTTAGCCTCCGAGCGTTGGTAAAAAAGGCTCGTGACATGAGGAATAGGTGACAAGAGATCAGCTGGAAAAAGGTTGCACTAATTAGGCTGGACGTTCATTGGGCACGTCTCAGAGTAGTATAGCGAGAAAGTCATGATTAACCTGAATAATAAACATAAATGGCGACCCTGACTAAGTGGTAAAAAGGTGTGCTTTTAGGTTTATGAAACCCCTTGTTTTGAGATATAGTCCCAAAATAATGGTTTAAACAAACGAAACACCTAAAAGACCCTCAGAAAACCTCCTTAAATTGGGTACTTAATTTATGGATAAATCATTATTCGGGTAGTCCCGTCGCCTTTCTGTTGAATTGCGGAGCTCCCAGGGCCCTTTGGAGAGTTTGACATTCAAACGCGGAATGCTTACTCTTCGGGTGCCACAGGCATCGCCCATGGAGGGCTTCCTTGAATCGTTCCTTCAAACTGAGAGTCTTCCTTCGACGGGTGGATTGTTCCCTAGCTTCTTGCTTGTGTTTCCGAGTTGTCTCCACGTAGTCGAGTGGGATATGATAGTTGGTGGGGCTGTAGGCCTCCACGTCATCACGCTCCTATTGCCTGGCGATGATGATGTTGCGAGCGTCCTTGCCGACATTGATGATGGTGCAGAGGTCACTTGTGGAGCAGTCATAAGGGTTGCCACTCCCCCGCTGGTTCGTCTCGACCATGTGGTGCCTACGTTCAGCGCGCTTCACATTGATGAGCTTACAGCGTTTCTCCTGGATGTCATCTGCATCTTCTACCTTGATGTTGTCTGGCAATTCAATACCCATTGTTGTATCCACATCTTCGTCAAGTGGATCAAGGAGGTAGTCGACATAGTCGTGTAGCTGGACCCACTCTAGGCCTTCACAATCCTCGCCGGCATGAATCATGAACACTTCTCATCGTCGGAACGAGGGAGGGGTCTTACTTCTTGAAAAGGGAGTTTGCTGGGTGTGGTAATGGATCATGGTGGACTTGATTTGAGAGACCTGGAGGGTCTCATGCCCTTCCGATGCCCAAACCTGCCTGACCAATCTGATACCCTTACCAGATCCCGGGTCATATGAGTAGCCGAATCCGAGTAGTTGTCGGAAACAATAGCCCCCTGACGCACGGTGGCTTCTCTTTCTTCGAGTGGTAGTAGATGATTTGAATCCTCTTCAATTGCGGAGAGGGTCCTGGGTTGAACCGCCTTAGACCAAACTAGATATGGCTTGGGGGTTTCAAGTTTGCGCAAAAGGTAGGAAGCGAAGCATAGCTTTGATTCGTGGGTGATTTGTCGACGAAGCTGACTAGTCGGAGCTGATTCCGAATAGTTGTTGATCGTGCGGAGCTAGTCACCGAGTAGTTTAAGACTCGTCCCCGACTAGTTTCTAGTTGAGACGAGTAGTTGAAGTAGTCGTTGGCGCTGTCGATTTGTTGAAGCAGTCGTAACTGCGGCGCGAGACGAGTAGTCGAGGTCGTCGCTGCAGCGCATCGATGTTGTGAAAGGAAACCGAATACATCTCATATGTGTGCCAGGATCAAATTCCACACATATGATAGATAATACAAGTGTATACCCGAAATAATGTCATAACGAAAGAGAGTATTATAATAATTTATTACATGACCGAAAGTCTTAATCTTAAACAAATAGATAAACGTTTATAACTAGCAGTGGACTTCAACTTCGCAGGCAGATGACTGGGAGACATACGCCTAGAACTCCTCAAAATCTTTAGAAAACTCCGGATAATTATCTTGCTCTGAGCAACATTAATTTTAATAAAGCAAGCATGAGTACACTTATGGTTGGTGCTGTGACAGTTCGTGTACTTGTAATACTAGATATACTTTGTTAGTGTGAAATATGTGTTTGTTAAGTGTAAAGCTTGTGTATGTTTATGTGAAACTTTTGAAAGTTTGAAGTGCAAGTAAAAGGGGGTATTTTTGTAATTACAGAAAAAACCTAGGGTTGTTTTTGTAAAATGTATTGAATAAGGGTAATTTCAAAATAAGTGAAAGGTGGTTTTGTAAACATGTTTTTCTTATTTATGTCTTGTAAAAATATATATTATTTATCCAAAAGTTGTATTTGAAATGTGTGTGTTGAAGTGTGTAAAAATTTTGGGTAAAATGGTAAAAATTAAGGGTGTTTATGTAATTTTATAAAAATACAAGTCCTTTTATGCAAATATTTGATTTACAAAAGTAACTTTTAAATTTACTCAGGACTAAAGTGTAAAAGTGCAAGTCATCATGACATGTCTATCCAATCATTATGACGAGTCTATCCCGTCATCATGACGAGTCATAAATGCTTGCATTTAGGTCCTGAATTTTATAAAGTTTCATTCTTTAGGACAAAAGCAATACAAATCCGACTTTTGTTCAAAGATTCACGTGTAAAAATTATAAATTTTGAGTTTTTGAACTTGAGCCCTAAAGTAATATTGTAGAGTTTGAAAAACTCTCCAACTTTCGTTTTGGGCATTTCTTTATTTGGGTTTTAAATCAACGGGAAATTTTGTTGTACAGACAGGCCCTTGTAGTTTTCAGAAATTACGCATAGATCCTTGGAGAATTCCATCCCTTCTTCTCCTCTGCTTTCTTCTCCCTGTTGTTTCCTTATCCACACCGGCGGCATGTGTCTGGCATCCATCCCTATCTCCACTGGTTTTCCCCTTCCTCTCTTCTCCATGCCGCAGCAGGGCACTCGGGCAGCAGGGACGGCCGGGCGCCTGGCGCTGGGGGCTAGCGGCGCGAGCAGCGCCAGCCCAGGCGGCGCGCGCGCTAGGCGCAGAGGGCGGCGGCGCCCCCACGCGGGCGCTCGGGAGGTGAGCGTCTCCCGGCGGCGGGCGACTTCTGGCCCCAAGCGGCGCAGGCAGATGGGCCCAGGGCGGCAGCCGCGGGAGCCAAGCGCGCGCGGGCGGCTGCAGCTCGCGGCGGCGCTGGCTCGGCCGGGCGGCAGCAGGCGCCAAGGCAGCGGCGGCACAGGCCCAGGCAGCAGCGGGCCCAGCAGCGGGCGGACGGCAGCGGCTCGGCCGGTGCGCGAGCAACGCGAGCGCGGCGCACAGGCGAGGATGGTCCGGGCGGGAGCGAGCCAGCAGGCGCACGCGCGAGCGCTGGGCAATGCGGGGCGCTGGCAGGCCAGAACGGAGCGCAGGCGAGCTGGCGGGCCAGAACGGAGTGCACACGGCGAGCGAAGACGCGCTAGTGGCGTGTAGCTGCGGACGCTGGCGCGGGGGGAGCGGCTCGGTTTTGGCGCTCGGGATTGACAGGTGCAGGAGCATGGGCGTCGAGCGAGTACGGGAGCTGAAGCGGCATGGTTTCGGCGGTGCAGAAGCTCGCGTGCTGAAGAGCCGGTGCAGGTGCTGGAGCGGCAAGAACGTGAGCGACGCCGAGCGGGTGGCGCGAGCGTGCGCGCAGTGTCGCGCGGAAGCTGGCAGTGTGTGCAGGTATTGGGCGGCCGGAGCAAGCGCGGCACAGATGCAGGCGGCGCGGGCGCGTGCGCGCAGGCGTATGCGGAGGCGGGGGCGAGCTGCTGGTGGCGCGGCTCGGCTGGCGGGCCCGGCGCAGGGGCAGCAGCAGGCCCAGGAGGCGCTGTGCAGGGCATGGCCCCAGGCGCCAGACGGTGCGGGCAAGCGCGTGGAAGCAGGCGGGAGCAGTGGCTGGTGCGGGCCATGGCAGACGCGGAAGCGGAGCGGCGTGCGCGAGCGGGTGCCGCGCTGGCAGGCCCAGGCATTGGGGCGAGCGGAAGCAGGCCAGCGGCGCGCGGACGCGCTGGCTCGGGTGCGGGGCGCAGGTGCGCGGCAGCAAGGGGTGTCGTGCGACGCAGCGAGGGTGGCTCGTGGTGCAAGCGTTCGGGCGAGGTCCCGGGCGGCAGAGCGACGCGGCGCTAGTGCACTGGGCGAGCGAGGAGCGGCTCGGCCGAAGCAGGAGCGGAGCCCGGCTGACGGAGCGGCAACGGCTCAGGCAAGCGGCACGCAGTGCACTGGAGTGCAAGCGCTGGGCGGCCGGAGGACAGGTGGCGCGAGCAACGCTGGAACACGTGTGCGAGCGCGGGAGTGACGCGGCAAGGCCGGGCGAACACGGGTTCGGCAGCAGGAAGCGGAAGAGTAGCTACACGGCGTGCAGGACGACAATGTGCAGGGAGGTCACGCGCGATGCGAGAGAAGTTGCAATGCGGCGGCTGCAGGCGGACCTGCCCAGAGAACAGTAGAGTCGTGCGTGGAGAACGTCGGGGATCGTTGAGGAGGAAGCCGCGGACGAAGTCAAGCGGCACTGCGAACTGCTCGAGGAGAACGGAGGTGGTCTAGCGCAGACGGTAGCGGAAGATGTGATCCTGATGCAGGCAGGCCTCGATCCTCGTGGAAACGGGGAGGCGCTTATGGCGCGACAAGTCGGAAGGAGGAGTTATGGAGCGAAGGCGGCAGTTAGGTGTGATGAGCTCGGAGGAGCCTCGATGCAACCAAGCGCGGCAACCCTACCCGGCAAACTTCTTCGTCAACCACGGAATCTCGTCATCGTCGAGCTCATCTCATCGCCAATCCTATTCACCGTGGGAATTCACTTTCCGCGTGTTCTCCTTCATAACCAAGGCTACCCAAGGTTTGCCCTGTTCTGCTAGATCTTCTTAATGCCGGCGATTCCTTTGCCGGAATATCGCCGTTAACTTCCTGTTATCTGTTTTCTCGGACCAGGGACTTGATTGCTATGTTTTAGAAAGTTCTAGGGTGTCCTTCGTAAAATTTTCAAAACTTTCTTTGTTTCAAATCAATGAACATTTACGAGTTTGTGTTATGCTCTTGAATTGAAAGTCTTGATCTATGGTTAAATGTTAGGGAATGAATGCTTTGTTTGTACCATATATTGTATGCATGTGTTTTAACTAAAAGATAAATCATAAGATGTATGTTTCAAGTGGAAAAGTATGGTAACTAGTTAATCCATCACACAAATGCTCCTATCCCTACCGTCAAGACGTTATCCTCGTCTTGATTGCTGTTTCTTTAAGTTCCTTGTCGTATAAGGATTCCCGTTAGTTCTTGTGTATCTGCTGCTTAGCCAAAACATCTTTGCGGCTATGCTTTAGCATTGGCTATCAGTTCAGCTGCTAAGCATCCGCTTTCCTTGAGTCTAGGATGTTTCTGTGTAACAGCTGTCAGTCGATACTTTACCATCGGCTGGTTAGCTAATACGGTTGTTACCTTTCTAGTATCGACTATTGCCGATACAAGTCTGTTGTTCTATCCTGCATCGACTACACATAGTCGATGTATTGGAGAGACACACACAATCTTAGGGTTCTTGCCATCGACCGATCCAAGCCGATTCTAGTCGTTTTCCGTATCGGTCAAATATGGCCGATCAATCCTTAGTTTCCCCATCCTTATCCACATACTTCTATCAGCCGATTTATCGTCTGAAAGATCAACTATATATCTATCGGCCACACACCCTCAACCACACTCCCATCGGCTGTACGTCACTCAATTGTTGTGCTGACGTAACCGAGCCGACACAACCACACCTAGTTACCTAGAATAACACTTAAGCACATCTCAGTTAAGACACAACTGCTTTAGGAATCATCCCTCTGTTGAAGTAATCGATGCTTCCATCGATCGTCTAGGAACCCGATGCAATCGTCAATCAGCTAAACCCTCGTTGTTTCCAATTAGCTCTGTTGTAACCCTCAACGAGTAGCCGATTCTAGTTAGTTGCCCCCTAAAGCTCTGTTTAAGTTTAGTTTCAAATCTTTTTAGTTGTTATGTGAATAGTGTGTTAAATGAGTGTTGAATTGCAACTTTGTGGTGAAGTAAAATAGTTTCGTGTGCACACTTGAATGTAATGTTGCATTACATGTAGATACGATTACTTTCGGCAACGGTACCTGCGAAATCTCCCTGGAGTCTACAGAGGATGTTTCTGAAGATCAAGTGAACGTCACCAAGGGATTAACTGAAGCCCCGAACCAAAGTTCGGAAGATGTTGACTTACTGACTTCAGACCCACCAGTAAAGGCAAGCCCCGGACATATCCCACTATTTTATTTACACTGCAATCTATGTCTATCTATATTATATCTTGCATTAAGTCTAGGAATTGAAGTGAAACCCTAGGTGCATGAATCCTAGGAATCCAATGTAATGCTCCCGAGTCCTTATCGGATAGATGCTCCGCTAATAGGACCGGTAGAAGTCGAGTGATTTCCTATCACTCGCGCGACATAGGAATTGCATGTTTACATTTATGCAACCACTATAAGGATGACGGACAAGGTCATGTGCTGTATCATGACCTGGAAGTTTACCCTGTCTGTTTTGTTAAAAGTTGATAAGGTCGATATGTGTGGTAGTGGTGGCTTAGCGTTTGAACAGTACTAGCCACATGCCGCGAAATATGGTAAAGCGGTAAGCCTAGTAACCGATCGGCCCGGCAAGTGGGTATATTTCCACCACTCGATCTTTATGTTATGTTCACATGCACCGACCTGTGGGAGTACGTTCTGCATGGCAGACAGGAATACGGGTTTTGTAGTCGCGCTACAGACGTATGTCCTGCACGAGTGAGGTGCGTACGGTCCTGCAAGTCGCTTGTGGTGGCCTGCCCACGAGTCGGAATGAAAGGTAAACGGTTGCTTCGGAACACCCTGCCGGTATTCCCAAGCGGGTGTGTTAGGTTTACCTTGCAAGGTTAAATTCGATTTGAATCGTCCGCCTCTCACGAAGCTTGAGATTGCTTATCACTTCTGCCACATTGACTAAAAAGTATAACTGTTGATGAGATAATCTTGGTGAATGATAATATCTATCATGCTTGTTTAGTATAGGTGCTAACCTAGAATGGCTAATCAAACTAGAATCTGAAAGCTAAAACTTGAAAATAGGTTATATTCTTAGTTGCTTTTCAGCTAAAACTAAACCCGGAACCATTACAAGCTTTCATGAGTCTAGCTATGGGCTAAAGTATACCCAATCCCGGGTAAGCCTTGCTGAGTATTAGTAGACTCAGCCTTGCTAGTTTTATGTTTTTCAGGTAAAGCCTTTGAAGACCCCACTCTCTCCTTGCCCTGGCCCTGTGCTCTCCCAGAAGGTTGGTCCGTGGAATGGGGTCCGTCCCCGACCAACATTGGTGATACCGAGTGATGTCGTGCCCGGGCTTAGCATGACATCCGTCTTGACGACGCGTTGTAATCGTCGTGTATGTTTTTCCGCTGCCAAAAATCATAGCTTTAGTAGTTTGTAATATACTGCTTCTAAAACTCTTGTAATGTAAATCTCTATGATGTAAAAATATGTGATGGTGATTGTATCTCTGGACTCACCTTTGTGTGAGGTAACCTTATTGATCCTGTGTATCGGTGGTTTATCGGGACGTTACCCGACAGGCCAAGGGATTATACCGTTTGAAGCACGTTGGAGCCCTCTGGAGTGGACTCACGTACTTGAGCCGGTATAATTCAGGTTGGTTCTGCCAC